>NW_027331156.1:417127-651632 GCF_022965805.1 Primulina eburnea
AGGATATAGGCCGCTCGAGTTAGAGACTAGTATCTGCGATGTGAGTACCATGTTTCATTGGTAGGGGACATTGTGATGTCCGAACATGCAGATAGGTGCTCCTTGTAGAGTGCACTGAACAACCCTCCATAAAAGGACTTTCCAAGTGGTTCTCACTTATCGAGTGGAAAAGTCCTGGTTTATGGTTGTACAGAATTAGTCCTTATGACCCGGGACAACATTGAGACTCTATGTGCTAGAATTACACTTTGACTTGTTTACCGACTCTCATGGGGTCATCAGGTGGCAAGGTTGGGTGTTCTGTCGAAACACATAGGAGTCGATGCATTGTAGTCGGGGATTCACCGCTTACCTTCGGGTATGGATATCCTATGTGTTATCATGTGTATGTAGATCGAAATCTCTGGCCAGAGTATGGTTGTAATTATGAAAGGTGTTTCATAGATTACACCATCGATGCAACTACGACATGACACATAGTATCGATTCATTGACAACTCTCGATAAACCAATGGTTGTCGAATCGATCGGGATATATGAGTTGAAGGGACCGTACTGTACGCTAACCATAATTGAATGGTTCTTGCAGGCACTATCATGTGATACCTAGGGAATCACGTAAGCGATGCTGCTAGGCGTTTAACGTGATTGGTTGGGTACTATCAGACTTGAGTTCTGACGTTCTTACTATCAAGGTTGATAAGTAAGAATGGAGCAATTGGGGTATGCTCGAATAAGGACATGTTTAGTCCGAATCACATGGAGATGTGAACCCACGGCTAGTTGTATCAATGAACCATTGAGGGCCACACAAGTACTAGCTTTGTAAATCCCGATGAGAAGTAAAATAGTTCAATGTGTTGAACGGCTTATAAAGGAGTTTATAAGCGTAAGGAAAATTAGAAGTATGACTTCTATAAAGGAGAAAATAGTTCAATGTGTTGAACGACTTATAAATGTGTTTATAAGTGTAAAGAAAAATAGAAGTATGACTTCTATGAGAGAAATGTAAATTTTGATTTATGGAAGTGTTCCTAAATTAAAATTTGGCCAAGTGAATAATGTATTTGAAAATTGTGATTTTCATAAACATTTTATGGACTAAATTAAATTAATTCAATTTACCGACTCTCATGGTGTCATCAGGTGGCAAGGTTGGGTGTTCTGTCGAAACATATAGGAGTCGATGCATTGTAGTCGGGGATTCACCGCTTACCTTCGGTTATGGATATCCTATGTGTTCTCATGTGTATGTAGATTGAAATCTCTGATCAGAGTTGGTGGTAATTATGAAAGGGGTTTCATAGATTACACCATCGATGCAACTACGACATGACACATAGTATCGATTCATTGACAACTCTCGATAACCAATGGTTGTCGAATCGTTCGGGATATATGAGTTGAAGGGACCGTACTGTACGCTACCATAGTTGAATGGTTCTTGCAGACACTATCATTTGATACCTAGGGAATCATGTAAGCATGGATGTTGCTAGGCGTTTGACATGGTTGGTTGGGTACTATCAGACTTGAGTTCTGACGTTCTTGTTATCAAGGGTGTTGATAGTAAGAATGGAGAAATTGGGGTATGCTCATATAAAGACATGTTTAGTCCGAATCACATGGAGATGTGAACCCACGGCTAGTTGTATCAATGAACCATTGAGGGCCACACAAGTGCTGGCTTTCTAGATCCCGTTGAGAAGTAAAATAGTTCAATGTGTTGAACGGCTTATAAATGAGTTTAAAAGCGTAAAGAAAAATAGAAGTATGACTTCTATGAGAGAAATGTAAATTTTAATTTATGGAAGTGTTCCTAAATTAAAAGTTTGCCAAGTGAATAATGTATTTGAAAATTGTGATTTTCATAAACATTATTATGGACTAAATTAAATTAATTCAAGTGTTGAATTAATTAAACACTAATGGACCTAGTACAGTCCAAATAATTAAATAATTCAAGTGTTGAATTATTTAAATTAAATTGAGTCTTGTAGAGCTCAATTTAAATAAATTATTTAACTAGTGGACTTGAGTAAATTCAAGTAAAGTTTGATTAGTCTCAATATGTTTGAGATAATTAAATTTAGTCCATGGTTTTTAATTTTTAAAAACCATATATATATGCATGCATGGGAGGTGAAGGGTTGGAGACAACTTTGTAACTATCAAGGCTTGGCATGCTACTTTTGTCTCTACTTATTGCAAGACCAAGACAAGTCTCCCTTTCCCCATTTCTAGCATCACTATGGCCGAAACTTCATCATTTTTCTTCTCCAAGAAACTTCATCATTTTTCTTCTTCTCAGAGTTGAGGAAAGAAATCACTTCTCAAAAAAAAATGCTCTAATTTTTCTAGTGCAAATTAGAGTGGATTTAGCTTGTTAGTGGTGGGCTTAATATTTGAGCAAGGTGGGCTCAAAGGGAAGCTTGAAGATTGTCTTGCCATTGAAGAGCTAAGGTGTTTACATCTTAGTTGGAGCCATCATCAATCTTACGAGATTGATAGGTACATTTCTAAACACACTATGAATGTCATTTTGTGTTTTATTGTATTTGCTTCACATTTCATGAGGTGGCCGAAATTTTTCTACAAGAAATAAAATTTTTGAACTTCTGTTACGCTTCCGGTCACCGTAACCGATCCCCTTTCAAGTGGTATCAGAGCTATGTTTACGATTTGTGTAGCAACTACAAGATATTATTGAGATCGACTTCTAACCGCATGAGTGTAATTTTGCAACCAAAAACCGAGGCATTTTGTGGGGTGTTTCGGGCAGCTAATTTTTGTATTGGGTATACAGATCTATTGTATAGATCTGTAGAGATAGATAAAAAAGATTGCTTGGTTCTCGATGCAAGACTTGGGTGAAGCATCTTTTGTATTGGGTATACAGATCTATAGATAGATAAAAAAAGATTGCTTGGTCTCACTCAGTCTACATACATTGATACCATCCTGAAGCGGTTTCTGGGATGATAGTCCAAAAGAGGACATCTACCAATGTCATGGCGTGTCCCTATCCAAGTCTATGTCTCCCAAGACTGATGCAGAGATAGCGGCGATGACACACATTCCATATGCATCTGCAATTGGTAGCATCATGTATGGGATGATATCTACACGTCCTGACGTGGCTTTCGCACTAAGTGTAGTGAGTAGATATCAATCGAACCCTGGTCTTCCACATTGGAAAGCTGTGAAAGACATCCTCAAGTACTTGAGGAGGACCAATAAATTGTTCTTGGTCTATGGGGGTGGAGAACTAAAATTGGAAGGCTATACCGACTCTAGCTTCCAAAGCGATATTGATGTCTCAAAGTCAACCTCTGGATTCATATTCATGCTCAATGGTGCTGTTGTCTCTTGGAAGAGTTCCAAGCAAGACAGTACAGCGGATTCCACCACTGAGGCAGAATACATTGCTGCATCAGCTGCAGCAAAAGAGGCTGTTTGGATAAGGAATTTCGTCCAAGAGTTGGGCGTCATTCCTAATGGAGTTGCTCCTGTCCCGATGTTTTGTGACAACACGGGAGCCATTGCTCAAGCAAAGGAGCCGAGGTCTCATCAGAAGTCCAAACACGTATTGAGAAAGTACCACATCCTCAGAGAGTTCGTGGAAAGAGGAGATGTCATGATTGACAAAGTAGACTCCGCAGATAATGTTGCTGATCCGCTAACTAAGCCTTTACCTAGACCATTGTTCGAGAAGCATCGCGAATCGATGGGTTTGAAGCATATGGGTAGTTGGCTCTAGTGCAAGTGGGAGATTGTTAGAGTTGGTGCCCGTCGAGCCAAGTGTTGGCCGAGTGTTCACAATGAAACTCTATGTATAAACGATCTTTATTTTGATAATATTTGAAATTATTATTTTGGCACTTCTTTATTTATATACCCATGCTAGCTGCATGGATAAAGTCCTTGAATATACAAATAGTCGAAAGAATATGAGATGCTCATATGATGAGTATCATGAAACTCATATTTGGAATACTGTATATTCTAAACAGTTCCTAGTCGATTCAGCCGCCCGCTAAGAAGGATATAGGCCGCTCGAGTTAAAAACTAGTATCTGCGATGTGAGTACCATGTTTCATTGGTAGGGGAACATTGTAATGTTCGATCATGCAGATAGTGCTCCAGGTAGAGTGCACTAAACATTATTATGGACTAAATTAAATTAATTCAAGTGTTGAATTAATTAAACACTAGTGGACCTAGTAGAATCCAAATAATGAAATTAATTCAAGTTTTGAATTATTAAATTAAATTGAGTCTTGTAGAGCTCAATTTAAATAAATTATTTAACTAGTGGACTTGAGTAAATTCAAGTAAAGTTTTGATTAGTCTCAAATATGTTTGAGATAATTAAATTTAGTCCATGGTTTTTAATTTGTTAAAAACCATATAATATATGCATGCATGGGAGGTGAAGGGTTGGAGACAACTTTTGCAACTATCAAGGCTTGGCATGCTACTTTTGTCTCTACTTATTGCAAGACCAAGACAAGTCTCCCTTTCCCCATTCTAGCATCACTATGGCCGAAACTTCATCATTTTTCTTCTCCAAGTTTTCTCTCATTTTTCTTCTTCAACAGTTGAGGAAAGAAATCACTTCTCAAAAAAAAAAATGCTCTAAATTTTTCTAGTGCAAAATTAGAGTGGGTCTAGCTTGTTAGTGGTGGGCTTAATATTTGAGCAAGGTGGGCTCAAAGAGAGCTTGAAGATTGTCTTGCCATTGAAGAGCTAAGGTGTTTACATCTTAGTTGGAGCCATCATCAATCTTACGAGATTGATAGGTACATTTCTAAACACTATGATGAATGTTATTTTTGTGTTTTATTGTATTTGCTACACATTTCATGAGGTGGCCGAAATTTCTACAAGAAAATAAAATTTTTGAACTTCCGTTGCGCTTCCAGTCACCGTAACAGATCCCCTTTCATCTGCCAATGCCGGGTCGATTTCTGTAGATGTAAAGAATTGACAAGGAACCCTTCTGCTTCTTTCTGCAACAATCTACTCATAGTCAGAGAGATACCAAGGGAATCCGAGATCTGGAACCCTTACCGTAGAATTTCCATTCTTCTGTCATTTCCGGTCTGAATCTGAAAATCTTGTGAAAACATTCTACAGTGGCTCTGTACTTGGATAACATATCAATCCCGACAATACAAAAAAAATCAGATAAGCCAAGTACAACACATTCTAAATCGATCTCATGCCCCTCAAGCTGTAGTATGCAATGTCTAACTGAAGTCACAGATATCAGACCAATTCCCAACGGAGAAGAAATAGACACTACAATAGACAATGACTCGACAAGAAATGCATGTGTTAATGCAAAATGCTCAGAAATGATGTATGAGATGCACTTGTGTCTCTCAACACATATGCAGGATTACCGCAAAGAAAACAGTTACCTGCAATCACACTTCGTCTGGCGCATCCTATGCTTGCTCCTCTGTCAGCGCGAACACTCGAGCCTGCTGTCTAGGAGGTTGGCTCACTGTCTGGCTACCTCCTGGTCTCTGCTGGACTGTGCAGATGGTGGTTGGAATGAATGCACAAATGTCTGTCTCTCAATCTGAGGCACTGATACGACGACCCTGCACTCTGGGATCGCTGATGAACCTCTCTGGGGACAAACTCTGGCAAAGTGTCCCGGCTGTCTACAGATGTTACAGCGACCTGTTCACACCCTGACACTGCTCAGTGGCATGTCTACCCTCCACAAGAACTGCAATACACACCTGTGTACTTCGTACTCTGGCCAGGACCTCTCTGTCTTGACCCACTGGAGCTCGACAAACTTCTCCCTGAATTCTTAAACTGTCTGCCCTTTGCTTTCAGAAAATCCTTCTGCCACTACTACTACTACTACTGCTTCCCACTATCAAATTGAGGAGGAGGTGGTGGTAGCTGGCGTGGGCTGTGACTATCTCTGACTCTGAACACTATAAGAAGCTTTTCGCTGCCTAATCAAAACCAGCCTCTGCTCCTTTCGCTCTTTTCAGTGCATCAGAAAAGGTATTGGGGTCGTCCCGTGTTCACCAGAGTAAAAATGTCCGGATTCAAACTATTGATGAACTGATCGGCAACCGCTTTCATCATTTCCTGCTATGCGGGGTGCAAACCGAAGCAAGGAAGAAAACTTGGCAACATATTCTTCAATATTCAATTGCCCCTGTCGTAGATTGCAAATTCTGCCCCTTTATCTTTTCGATACGACACTGGAAAGAAACATTGATAAAATTCATCTTTAAATACTTTCCAGGTAATATCAATACCTCTACTGGGCGGTGGGCTGTGACTGTCTCTGACTCTGAACACTATAAGAAGCTTTTCGCTGCCTAATCAAAACCAGCCTCTGCTCCTTTCGCTCTTTCAGTGCATCAGAAAAGGGTATTGGGTCGTCCCGTGTTCACTAGAGTAAAAAAATGTCCGGATTCAAACCATTGATGAACTGATCGGCGACCGCTTCATCATTTCCTGCTATGCGGGGTGCAAACCGAAGCAAGGAAGAAAACTTGGCAACATATTCTTCAATATTCAATTGCCCCTGTCGTAGATTTGCAAATTCTGCCCCTTTATCTTTTCGATACGACACTGGAAAGAAACGTTGATAAAATTCATCTTTAAATACTTTCCAGGTAATATCAATACTTCCACTATCCAATGCTCGTTTCGTTGTAAGCCACCAACTCTTGGCCACTTCTTGCAACTGATGCCCAATTATTTCACACTTCGTTCGTCTGTATAGGCAAGAGATTCAAACAGCATCTCTATATCGTCTAGCCAGCTCTCGCAATCCACTTCATTTTCTGTACCTTTCAATGTAGGTGGTCGAAAAGATTGGAATCTCTTCAATAACGTTTCCATAGGTGTAGCGGTAACGTCCATTTGAGTACCTGACGTACTACCCTGTTCTGGCACTTGACCTGCAGTCGGTTGTGATATCCTTCTAGGCGGCATATCTGATTATCAACAAGATTAGTACACAATCTATACAAGCTTTCTCAGCCCTCCTCTGATCATATACCTCTGATTTAGAATCGGTTCTGATTCAGTCTTGACAAATATATGCTGTAAATCAACTCAGATACACTACAAAATATAATAGGGAAAGTAATAAATCATGCTAGCACATCAAAAGCAAGGAAGATGACTCGATCTACCCCGCTCATTCTATTCTATCTCAGTCTACAGAACCTACTGCTCTAATACAACCTGTTGTGGGGACCCGGGCTCTAACTCAATTCTTTTGGGAATAGTCGGATCTTTATTATAAAAAATGGGTCAAATATTTGCTTTTAACATTAAATCAATGTATATAAACTAAGCATAAGATCTTTCATTATTTAATTACAACAACCATAAGTACATATCTTTATTCTAGTACATTCATCCAAACTAGTGTTTAATACAAACTACAATCTACAAATAGTACAAGTCTAATATGAACCCACTAGTGATCTTCTGCGCCGAAGTCACCACGCTATCTTGATCTCATCTCTGTCGTGACCCAGATCTTACCCACATGTTGTTATGCACACATACAGACATAACAACAGCCGAAACTCCGGTGAGAACAAATCCCAATATAAAACATGTATGCATGTTAATAAATAATCATAATCATGCATGAAAGCAATAACAATGGGCTCCATAGTCTATGAACCAATCTATATAAGCATGCAAAATTCAAATCAAATCATGTCTGTGACTTGACTCAACTCTAATTCTAGGATGCCTGTGTGAATAAGACGTCGCTGTCTGCCACCTACTCGCCCGATCGGGGTACGGTATGTCTTATTACTAGACTTCGGTCATGTCTGTATCGAATGTCTACAATCGGAGTAAGTCTACTCCTATGCGTTCGATACACCGAACATCTAGAAGTTTGGCAAGTCTGCCAATGACTCTCCTATTTAGATGCATGAGTATAAATCTAAAAATGCATCATCATATCAAAAGATTTGAATATAAATCTATAAACACATCATAATCATATCAAAGATAAACAACTATTCTAGTATGTGATTTTGTTGGGAAACTCAAATTGAATCTCATTTGAGATTATCTCCCAAAGTCACAAGAATATAAGAATTATCCTTTCGTCGTACAATCTTGTCGTAGTCGAAGTCTCGCTATCAAAGTTGCCAATAAAATCTGAATGGCATGATCAAAGTGCATTCTATCAATTTCTAGTCCACAACAATACATATAGGACTCCAATATTCATCTGAATACCATTCGACGGCATAACGGCGTGATCTCCGCGATACCCGATCAATTCAATTTCAACATAATCAATCTAAGAACCATATCATCGTTCATAACCTCATCAAAACATATATATATATATATATATATATATATATAAATATATATATATTTTTATATATATATATATATATATATATTATATATGTTTTTAATCTGTATATCTTCGATCGAATACATGCTTAAATTCACAACAATAGGGCCATATACTATCGTTTCGTCGATCTGTTTATGTTTACTACGATGTTCATAATCTCAAGAACATATCACTACAAAGCATATCAGAATTTCCCCAATATGTAAACTTCACACATGCTGGAACATAACCAAACTTACACCCTTAGATAGCCCTTGAAGAGAGGAGTTCAAAACCGAAATCGTATTTAAGTTTGGATGGCTACAACATATAATAGAGAAGCATTAAATCATGAATCAGAACCGATTTCTCGATCAGAGGTATATGATCAGAGGAGGGCTGAGACAGATATATTGATTGTACTACTTATGTTTGTAGTTGGTATCTAAACACTAGTGTATGGTTGTACTAGACAGACGTGTATGTACATTATGTTGTTTATTTCAGTTAAAGACATGTTTTGCTTTAATTATACATTTGAATTAATGTTAAAAGCAAATTTTTGACCTACATTTTTGAACAAAGATCCAATTAAAATCCCAAAAGAATTGAGTTAGAGCCGGGGTCCCCACCTTGCACAAATAAATTCTAAGATGAAAGAACCTTACTCCCTCTCTGAATTTCTCCTTCTCGGTAGTCTGATGTGTGAGTGTAAGAATGGAAGACAACACACTATATTGCATGTTCAAGGGCAAGTGTCCTTATTGTTCAAGCAAAACGTATAACCACGGTGCGGCATCTCGAGGATCGCAGGTGCGCTCAAGCTTCGGCAGTCCATCCATAATTGCTAAACGTCGACCGCGGGTTGCGGTCAATTCCTGCACCGCGGGTGCGGTGTTGCTTCGTACACAAAATTCCAACCCTACTGGCCATCAAAACCGCGGGTGCACTCCTTCTGGAACGCGGGGCGGTGTCCCTTTGTTCAAAAAAGCATACCCACTGTCCATGCACCGCGGGTGCCGTAGAAATAGGGTGCGGTGGGCGGTCTCATTTAGTAACTCTCACTAAATGTCATGCATACCTCAATATCTTCGAATATCACATCAATGAAGACTAATAAATCTAGTACCTCTCATTACATATCATGCATTCTCATATCTTCGAATATCACGTCAATTAAGACTATAAATTTCAAGCCTTACATTGTCAAATTTGCAAGCGTGGAAAGTTATCTCCTAGATACATCGGTCCGTATGAAATTCTTGAGAAAATTGGTGATCGAGCATATCAACTTGCTCTTCCTCCTACTTTATCTGGGATACACGACGTTTTTCATGTATCGATGTTGCATAGATTGTTAGAGTAGGTGCCCGTCGAGCCAAGTGTTGGCCGAGGGTTCATGATTAAACTCTATGTATAAACAGTCTTTATTTTAATAATATTTGAATTTATCGTTTTGGCACTTCTTTATCTGTATATCCATGCTAGTGCATAGATAAAGCCTTGAATATACAAATAGTAGAAAGAATATGAGATGCTCATATGATGAGTACATGAAACTTATATTTGTAATACTGTATATTCTAAACGGTTCCTAGTCGATTCAACTGCCACTAAGAAGGATATAGGCCGCTCGAATTAGAGACTAGTATCTGCGATGTGAGTACCATGTTTCATTGGTAGGGGACATTGTGATGTCCGAACATGCAGATAGGTGCTCCTTGTAGAGTGCACTGAACAACCCTTCATAAAAGGACTTTCCAAGTGGTTCTCACTTATCGGGTGAAAAGTCCTAGTTTAATGGTTGTACACCATTAGTCCTTATGACCCGGGACATCATTGAGACTCTATGTGCTAGAATTACACTTGACTTGTCTAACGGACTCTCAAGGGTCATCAGGTGGCAAGGTTGGGGGTGTTTTGTCGAAACATATAGGAGTCGATGCATTGTAGTCGGGGATTCACCGCTTACCTTCGGGTATGGAGATCCTATGTGTTCTCATGTGTAATGTAGGTTGAAATCTCTGATCAGAGTATGGTGGTAATTATGAAAGGGGTTTCATAGATTACACCATCGATGCAACTACGACTGACACATAGTATCGATTCATTGATAACTCTCGATAAACCAATAGTTGTCGAATCGTCGGGATATATGAGTTGAAGGGACCGTACTGTACGCTAACCATAATAGAATGGTTCTTGCAGGCACTATCATTTGATACCTAGGGAATCATGTAGCGATGCTGCTCAGGAGCGTTTAACATGATTGGTTGGGGTACTATCAGACTTGAGTTCTGACGTCTTGTTATCAAGGAGTTGATAAGTAAGAATGGAGCAATTGGGGTATGCTCAAATTAAGGACATGTTTAGTCTGAATTACCATGGAGATGTGAACCCACGGCTAGTTGTATCAATGAAACCATTGAAGGCCACACAAGTACTAGCTTTCTAGGTCTCAGTTGAGGAGTTAAAATAGTTCGATGTGTTGACGGCTTATAAATGAGTTTATAAGCGTAAAGAAAAATAGAAGTGTGACTTCGAAAATAGAAGTGTGACTTTTATGAGAGAAATGTAACTTTTAATTTATGAATGTGTTCCTAAATTAAAAGTAGGCCAAGTGAAATAATGTATTTGAAAATTGTGATTTTCATAAACATTATTATGGACTAATTAAATTAATTCAAGTGTTGAATAATTAAACACTAGTGGGCCTTGTTGAGTCCAAATAATTAAAATTAATTCAAGTGTTGAATTAATTAATTAAATAAAATTGTTTGGGCCTTGTAGAGCCCAATTGGAAATAATTATTTAACTAGTGGGCTTGAGTAAAATCTAGTAAAGTCTAATTGGGCTCAAATATGTTTGAGACAATTAAAAAGTCCATGGGCCCTTTTGTAATTGTTACAAGCCCACTAGGGTTTGCATGCTTGGGAGGTGAAGAGTTGTGAATACTTTTTGAATAAAATATTGCATGGCATGCAACTTTTGGATCTAGCTTTTTGCAACTCCAAGACTCAACATTCACTCCTCATTCTTCTGCACCACCTTGGCCGAAACTTGTAGGAGTTGTTGTCCTCTCAAATATTTTCTCTCATTTTGTTCTTCAAATTGTTGAAAAACAAATCATCTTCTCAAAAGAAAAATCTTCTTACTTTCTAGTGCAAAGTAAGAATGGTTCTAGTTAGCAAGTGGTGGGCTTGATTTTTGAAGGAAGGACAAGGAGAGCTTGTAGAAGGTCATCCCATCAAGAGCTTAGTTGCTTGAAACTAAGTTGGAGCCAATCATCAACCTCAAGAGGTTGATAGGTAAAATTCTAAAAACACCCTATGAATGTCATAATGCGTTTTTATAATATTTGTTGCACAAAAATGAGGTGACCGAAATTTTTCCTTAAAAATATGATTTTTTAAAACTTCCGTTGCGCTTCCGGTCACCGTAACCGATCCCCTTTCATAGATATATGCCAGATATTTCTCATGTCATTCAGCCCGACGAAGCAGAGCTTGATCAGACTTTAAGTTATGTTGAGCAAACCGATATAGATTCTTGATCGGAAAGAGAAGCAGCTCAGAACGAAGAAGATTCCGCTTGTGAAAGTGCAGTAGAGTCGTCATGGCATCGAAGAAGCGACTTGGGAGACAGAAAGCAGATATGAGACAGAGACATCCCGAGTTATTTACATGAATTTGAGTTGTCTTCAGTTTTGATTTTATTGCTTTTCATATATGATTTGATAGAATTACCTGTGATTTCGAGGACGAAATAATTTCTTAGAGGGGGAGAAATGTAAGGCTTGAGATTTATTACTCTTCATTAATGTGGTATTCGAAGATATGAGAATGCATGACATATAATGAAGAGGCACTAGATTTATTAGTCTTCATTGATGTGATATTCGAAGATATGAGTATGCATGACATGTAATGAGAAGCACTAAGTGAGATGGGAGTAGGAAAGACATAGAAAAGGCATGAAAAACTAGAGTTTTGAATGAAAAAGAGACCGCACCCGCGGTAAGAAAACAACCGCACCCGCGGTTTGACTCATAAAATGTGGAATAGTTACAGTAGCATGAGCGCACCCGCGCTAGGAAGTTACCGCACCCGCGGTGTGATGGACAGAAAGTTTGAACAGATTTACAGATTGTGGAAGAATTACATATCCAAATTGTTAACCAAGTAGAGATTCTTGTTCCTTGCATCCAGGGCCTGTCAAAGGGTATACATATTATTAATTTCCAGCATGTTTGATATATATATGTGTTGGGAGAATTATGATTTGAGCTCTATGATATGTTCCTATGATTATGAAGATAATATATTCGCAACCGGATCGAGAAAATGATATGATATGCGATTGTTTTAGATTTCCAGCATGTTTGAGTCAAGAATATGCAGAATTGGCTTTATGGATTGTGTCTTGAGGAGTATGAATTATTGAGATGTGTTTATGATAAGAATTGTGAGTTATGATATTGATTATGGTTGTGTTGATATGACCGGTTATCGAGAACTACGCCGTTATGCCGTCGAAAATTGTACCAAGATCGATTATTGATTTGTACAAGACTTGCTTTGAATTGTATTTTGATATGGTACCCTCTCAACATTCCCATTTCAGATTTGGATTAAAAAACTTGATATTCGACTTCGAGATCTCGATTGATTCCAACGACAAGAAAGGTATAATTCATGTGAATTCGGGAAATATGACTCAAATCAGACTTGATTGGAGTTTCCCAAAATCATATACTAGATTGTTTTTTATGTTTGATTACGATTATGCTTTGTTTATAGATTTATATTCAAGCATTGAGATAGGAGTCATTGGCAGACTTTCCAAACTAGACGTTCGGTGGTATCGATGCATAGGAGCAGACTTCCTCCGATTGTAGACATTCGATACAGACAAGACCGAAGTCTAGGAATAAGAGATACCGTTACCCCGATTTGGAGGGTAGGTGACAGATAGTGACGTCTTATTTGGACCGGGATCCCTAGAGTTAGAGTTCGAGTCGAGTCAAGATATGAATTGATTTGAGTTGCATGCTTATATTGATTTGGTTTCATAGATTATGGAACCCTTTACTATTGCTTTTATTCATGTTAGTGGTACTTCATGATTTATATTGCGTATATGCATGTATAACATGTTTTATACTGGGATTCGTTCTCACCGGAGTTTCCGGCTGTTGTGTCTGTATGTGTGCATGGCAACAGGTGGTACATGATCTGGGTCTCGACGAGGATGAGAGATTGTTAGAGTGATGACTACGGGCGCAAAGATTACTAGTGGTTTTTACTAGACATGTACTATATGAGAATTGTAGTTGGTAATAAACACTAGTTTGTATTATGAAAATAGAACAAGACTTGTATCTATCTATGTTTGAATGAAATAAAATTGTTGCTTATGTATGATTTATATACATTTGAATTAATATTAAAAAGCAAAATTTTGACCCGTAATTTTTAGAAAGATCCAATAAATCTCAAACAGAATCGAGTTAGAGCCCGGGTCCCCACACCCATGAACCACTTGTGTTGATTCTTTACAAGGAGATCCTCATAAACACAAGTGATATAGCCGGGTCCCTTCCGAGCATTGTTGTTTCACTTTTGCAGGAATTTGATGATATATTTCCGGAGGAGCTACCTCAAGGACTACCACCATTGAGGGGGATTGAGCACCAAATTGATTTGGTGCCCGGGAGTGCATTGCCAAATCGTCCAACTTATAGAAGCATCCGGAGGAGACCAAGGAGCTTCAACGGCAGGTAAGTGAGGTGTTAGGTAGGGGTTTTGTGCGTGAGTCCATGTCTCCTTGTCCCGTACCTGTTTTATTAGTTCCTAAAAAAGATGGCTCATGGCGTATGTTGTAGATTGTATGGCCATTAATAACATAACCATTAGTATTGGCATCCCATACATAGACTAGATGATTTGTTAGATGAGTTGCATGGTGCTTGAATTTTTAGTTAAATTGACTTGAAGAGTGTTATCACCAAATTAGGATGAGGGAAGCTGACGAGTGGAAAACTGCTTTTAAAACCAAATACGGTGTATATGAGTGGATGGTCATGTCTTTTGGCTTAACTAACGCTCCTAGCACCTTTATGAGTTTAATGAATCATGTTTTTGCGTGCACACATATGAAAGTTTGTTGTTGTTTACTTTGATGATATCCTAGTGTATAGCAAAAATTTGGATGAGCATGTTAATCATTTGAGACTTGTGCTAATCACATTAAGAGCTGAAAATTTATATGCTAACTTAATGAAATGTGATTTTGTACAAGCAAACTTGTCTTCCTTGTTTTTGTGGTAAGCTCGCAGGGGATACATGTGGATAAAGACAACGTAAGTGCTATTCGAGATTGGCCAACGCCTACTACTGTTGGTCAAGTTCCGAAGTTTTCATGGGCTTGCAAGCTTTTATAGGAGGTTTGTTATGGATTTTAGCACACTGGTAGCACTGATGACAGCAGTAATCAAGAAAAAATGTTCCATTCCATTGGGGCGAGGAGTAAGAGAAGTCTTTAAATCTTATTATACAAAAATTGATTAATGCTCCTTTACTTGTTTTAACCTGATTTTGCTAATAACTTTGAGATTGAATGTGATGCTTCAGGTGTAGGTATTGGTGGAGTGTTGATGCAAGGAGGGCGTCTGGTGGCATACTTTAGTGAGAAGCTCAATGGAGCGGCGCTGAACTATCCCACATATGACAAGGAGTTCTACGCACTCGTGAGGACTCCAGAGACGTGGCAACACTACTTGAGGCCTAAGGAATTTGTGTTCCATACGGACCATGAATCTCTAAAGCAGCTTAAGGGCCAACAGAAGTTGAACAAGCGGCATGCCAAGTGGTGGCATTCATAGAGACATTCCCTAACATCATCAAGTACAAGCAAGGTAAGGAAAATGTAGTGGCTGACGCACGATCACGAAGGTACGTACTAATCTCTACCTTGGACTCAAAAATTTTGGGGTTTGAGCATGTGAAAGAATTGTATGTGCTAGATGAGGATTTTAAGAGTTTGTTTGAAACTTGTATGCATGGTTCACATGATAAAATTTATTTGCATCATGGTTTCTTGTTTAGAGAAGAGGTTGTGCATCCCTAAATCGTTGATTCGTGAATTACTTGTTAGGGAGGCACATGGGGTTGGCATGATGGGACAATTTGGTGTGGCAAAAACTTTGAATACACCACATGGATTGTATACACCACTTCCTGTTCCTAGTGAGCCTTGGATTGACATTTCTATGGACTTTTATTTTGGGGTTGCCTAGGACTAAGAAGGGGAGGGATTCTATTTTTGTTGTTGTGGATAGATTCTCTAAGATGGCAGATTTTATAGTCTGTCATAAAACCGATGATGCTTCAAACATTGTGGATTTGTTCTTTAGAGAATTCGTTAGGTTGCATGGCATGCCTAGGACTATTGTTTCTGATCGCGATGTTAAATTCTTGAGTTACTTTTGGAAGACTTTATGGGCTAAACTTGGTACAAAATTGTTGTTTTCTACTACTTGTCATCCTCAAACGGATGGACAAATTGAAGTTGTCAATAGAACTTTAGGAATACTTTTGCGTGCTATTCTTAAAAAGAACTTAAAGAATTGGGAGAATTGTTTGCCATTTGTTGAGTTTGCTTATAACCGCAGTGTGCATTCTACTACAAATTTTTCACCATTTGAGATTGTTTATGGTTTTAATCCTTTGACTCTTTTGGATTTGATGTCTTTACCTGTGAGTGAAAGGTTAAAAATAGATGGGAAAAAGAAGGCTGAATTTGTTAGGAGCTTGCTTGAGAAGGTCAAGACCAACATTGAGAAGAAGAATGAGCAATATGCCAAGCAAGCCAACAAGGGGAAGAAGAAGGTGGTCTTTCAGAAGGGAGATTGGGTTTGGCTACACTTGATGTAATGCCCGGAAATTTAATCCTAATAATCTGTAATTATTGAATTATAATTTGATATGATTATGAGAGGATTAATCGGGACACGAAATAAGAATACGTGTGGAAATGTATGTGCGAGGACAGTAGCATCGGCGCACATGCGCGACAGAACGCGCGCACATGCGCCAAGCAGACAGTAGGCCTCGCGCATATGCGCGGCGTGTATCCGCGCATATGCGCGACACAACCCGAGAGTTGTGAAGAAATCCTCGCGCATATGCGCGGAAGAGTGTCGTGCATATGCGCGAGTCCCCGTGAAGCTACGCGCCGAGACAGAATGTCTCGCGCATATGCGCGAAAGGTGGTCGCGCATATGCGCGAGACGTGTTGCATGGAGAATCGGCCATTTGCTTTACATGCGTGCAGGTGTATATATATATATAGATATATATATAAACGTATGAATCATTCAGAAAAACGAAAATTCCCGGGAAAACTTTGATCCTAAATATTTGAATTCGATTCGCGAGAAATCCGTCCGTCTGAATTGTAATCCGACTTCGGTACCGAGTTCCTAGCAACGTAGACTACAACTTAACGTAAGTTTTACTACGTTTTGACATGCTTTGAAATTATGATGTTGTCAGAATTGAATGGAATTCATATATGATGTTCTTGACATATTAGACATCGTAGAATCGAAGTCAGATTGAGAAACGGACTGATTATGGAATTGTTATGAATTTTTAGGGTATATTGATTTATACCGGACAGATTTGAATTGTGATTGAATTACAGATTGTAATGGATAGGAGTTATGATTGGTAATTGATTTCTGTTGATTTGGTATTCACGGGGATACTGAGATTGTACCGTTATGCCGTTGATTTTGAATTAAATCCAGATTAATCAGATTGTTAGTAATTCGAATGGTATATTGATATGAGATTATTGGTATTGCCATTGTCAGATTGAGGGATTGACAGAGTTTGGATTCCAGACCGAAACTGCAACGAAAGGTATAAATCAATGTGTATTGGGATATCGACTCAAGTAGGATGTACTTGAGTTTCCCTAAAGCACATACTTATTATTTGTTTATCATTGTCTTTAATGATTTGATTTAAATTCTTGTTCTATGGAGTTATAGGAGCATGTATTAGACGAGTAATCTTGTGACAGAAGTACCTGATAGTGGCAGGTAACCACGGGTACATTGCACGATGTCACAAGATATGGTGATAGACCATAGTCTATGACGGATGCGTCTGGACACTGGATGTTTGGTTATATCGACTTGGATAGAACTGGAGTCTTTTCTATTACTGTTTGTCGATATAAGAATGCCACATCTGGACATCGGGATCCCTAGGCTAGGATTGAGTCTAGTCTGAATCGTGGAGTCACGTGCATTGTCGACAGATTGATATTGTTTACATTTCTGATTTTGATATGTATTACTGTTATCTGTTTCATGCTTTGTATTGAACATATGACTGCATGTTCTTGATTTATACTGGGATTTAATCTCACCGGAGTTATCCGGCTGTTGTCTTGTTTGTATGTTTACTTGACAACAGGTGGGACATGATCAGGGTCCAGGAGATGAGGAGAGATCGTGATTAGAGTGGAGGCTCCGGACTTGGATTGTATATAGGGTTTGAACACTTGATAGTAGTTGTTGATGTTAGAGTAGGTGCCCGTCGAGCCAAGTGTTGGCCGAGTGTTCACAATGAAACTCTATGTATAAGCAGTCTTTATTTTAATAATATTTGAAATTATTATTTTTGGCAAATCTTTATCTGTATACCCATGCTAGCTGCATAGATAAAGCCCTTGAATATACAAATAGTAGAAAGAATATGAGATGCTCATATGATGAGTATCATGAAACTCATATTTGTAATACTGTATATTCTAAACGGTTCCTAGTCGATTCAGCCGCCACTAAGAAGGATATAGGCCGCTCGAGTTAGAGACTAGTATCTGCGATGTGAGTACCATGTTTCATTGGTAGGGGACATTGTGATGTCCGAACATGCAGATAGGTGCTCCTTGTAGAGTGCACTGAACAACCCTCCATAAAAGGACTTTCCAAGTGGTTCTCACTTATCGAGTGGAAAAGTCCTGGTTTATGGTTGTACAGAATTAGTCCTTATGACCCGGGACAACATTGAGACTCTATGTGCTAGAATTACACTTTGACTTGTTTACCGACTCTCATGGGGTCATCAGGTGGCAAGGTTGGGTGTTCTGTCGAAACACATAGGAGTCGATGCATTGTAGTCGGGGATTCACCGCTTACCTTCGGGTATGGATATCCTATGTGTTATCTTGTGTATGTAGATCGAAATCTCTGGCCAGAGTATGGTTGTAATTATGAAAGGTGTTTCATAGATTACACCATCGATGCAACTACGACATGACACATAGTATCGATTCATTGACAACTCTCGATAAACCAATGGTTGTCGAATCGATCGGGATATATGAGTTGAAGGGACCGTACTGTACGCTAACCATAATTGAATGGTTCTTGCAGGCACTATCATGTGATACCTAGGGAATCACGTAAGCGATGCTGCTAGGCGTTTAACGTGATTGGTTGGGTACTATCAGACTTGAGTTCTGACGTTCTTACTATCAAGGAGTTGATAAGTAAGAATGGAGCAATTGGGGTATGCTCGAATAAGGACATGTTTAGTCCGAATCACATGGAGATGTGAACCCACGGCTAGTTGTATCAATGAACCATTGAGGGCCACACAAGTACTAGCTTTGTAAATCCCGATGAGAAGTGAAAATAGTTCAATGTGTTGAACGGCTTATAAAGGAGTTTATAAGCGTAAGTAAAATTAGAAGTTTGACTTCTATAAAGGAGAAAATGGTTCAATGTGTTGAACGGCTTATAAATGTGTTTATAAGCGTAAAGAAAAATAGAAGTATGACTTCTATGAGAGAAATATAAATTTTAATTTATGAAAGTGTTCCTAGATTAAAATTTGGCCAAGTAAATAATGTAGTTGAAAATTGTGATTTTCATAAACATTATTGGGGACTAAATTAAATTAATTCAAGTGTTGAATTAATTAAACACTAGTAGACCTAGTAGAGTCTAAATAATTAAAATTAATTCAAGTGTTGAATTAATTAAATAATATTGAGTCTTGTAGAGCTCAATTAAAATAATTATTTAACTAGTGGGACTTGAATAAATTCAAGTAGTATTTAATTAATCTCAAATATGTTTGAGATAATTAAAATTTAGTCCATGGTTTTTAATGTGTTAAAAAACCATATAATATATGTGAGACATGCTAGGGTTTGCATGCTTGGGAGGTGAATAAAAAATTGCAAAGGCATACAACTTTTGTATCTAACTTTTTGCAACCCCAAGACTCAACTCTCCTCCTCATTCCACATACCTTGGCCGAAAAATTGTGTGTCTCTTTTTCTCTCAATTTTCTTCTCTCTTTTGTTCTTCAAGTGTTGGAGAATAAAAGTCTTCTCTTTGAAAAATCTTCTTAATTTTCTAGTGCAAATTAAGAGGGGATTTACCTAGTTGGTGGTGGGCCTTATTTTGAAGGAAAGATTCAAGGATTTGGAGGAGGAGCTTGTAGATTGTCTACCTTCAAGAGCTTTGTTGTTTAACAACAAAGTTGGAGCCACAATCAACCTTTTAAAGTTGATAGGTAAAACTTCTAAACATCCTATGTATGTTTTTGAGATTTTTGTAAATATTGCACAACTTCTTATGGTGGCCGAAATTTTCTCTTAAAAATTTGATTTTTATGCTTCCGTTGCGTTTCCGGCCACCGTAACCGATCCGCTTTCAAGTGGTATCCGAGCTAAGGTTACGGATTTTGTGTAATATTTGCATAATATTATGTTGAGATCGATTTCTAACCGTTTGAGATTTTTTTGTGCAACAAAACATCAAGGCCGAAATTTACAAAACAAAAAAAAAAAAAATTGTTTTTTTGGGGCTGCCCGAGGGCTGCCTGAAAATTTCGGGCAGCCGAGGGGCAGCCCAAGGGGCTGCCCGAAATGCTTCATTTTTAAAATAAAAAAAAAAAATTTTTTTGTGTTGCCGGAATCCGGCGACGGAGCTCCGGCGACGGCGATGACGGCTAGGGTTTCCAAAAGTGTTTTGGACAATCTTAGTATCATGGGCCTTGAGATGTTGGGCCATTGGATGGACAACATTATTTGTGAAATTTAAATGGGCCTAAGTATTTTTGGTGAAAAATGGGTTTTGGGCCCTTAAGTTTAAATTTACAATTGTTGCACATATTTTCTCATAAAATAAATAATTGAAGTAGGACTTCAATTATTTATAGTAAATGGTGATTTACAAGAAATTCGATTATAAATAAATTAATTTGAAAGTAGACAAAGGTGTTTGTATACTTTGTTAATTTAATTTATAATTGTGGCGGTTAGTGATTGGATCAAGATATATAATATTGGATCAATTAATTATAGTGATAATTAATTGATGGTGTATGATATGTGATATTATGCATGAAGGATGATCAAAAGCCCAAGCCCAATTTGCTAGGTGTATGCTAGGACATTTGTGTTGTATGATTGTAATAATTATCAATTTTTAAAGTGGGCTTGGTTTATGGCCCGTTCCCACCCCATGAGATGTATCCCTATGTGCCATGGATATTTATTTGTAAATATTAGAATAGGGGAAGATCAAGATTGGAAGATGGTGGCCTTGGTGATTATGAAGATCGAAGACATGTAATATTGGATGCTAATGTAATAGTATAGTTGCATTGCATCCCGTGCATTTACCCTAGGATTGGACCTAGGCCCGTGTTTGGCTCACACGGACCATTAGTTTTGGGGCGATTGATCATCCTTGTATTGTTTTCTATTTATGATATATGCATGATATGTTATAAATAATGAGTATGTGCGTTATTATTATTATAATAACAAAGTTGCATGAATCCGGCAAACATACGATCAAACATGGCGAGCTTTTAAAATAAAATTAATGATGAGACCTTTCAAAATTAAAAACCCTCATTTTGAATAAGATTCAAAATTAATATCAAGCCCGAAAAGGGGAATTATAAAATTGGTTATAATTTCCTTGTCTTCCATCGACAATGGGTGCATGATGAACGCTACCCGTACTCGGGGCTCGGCTCATATTATTGGGGAGCTTTGGGTGTCGGAAAGCTGTGACATCCATTGACATGGTGATGTGAACTACGTGGAACTCCCATGATTTCGGCTCATATTATTGAGGGAACTCATGGCGACCGTCCATTAAGGTTCAACATCGATGGGTAAGGCTTGACACGTGAAGATGAACGACGTCATATTATTGGGTCCTAATCAAACGTGAGACAAAAGTTTACGTTAAGGGTTGCATTGTGATGCAATTGGAAACTACCTTTTAGGAATTGTGATTGGCTGATATTATTCGGGATCATAATTCGCTAATTGGACCTTACGTACCTACTGAGGAAAGGAGTTTCCCGTTTTCACTAGAGGGTAGTGAAAGATGTCAAAACAGTGGGAGTAAATATTTATAAAGTTAAAGTCCATACTTTATATCTTACCAAATATTTAAAATAGTCATCAACATTTATCTGTTTTTACATTTCAGTACAAATCGACAATGTCTTCGATGCGCAATTCGATATCTATAATACTCGACAAACACATATTAACTGGACCTAATTACCTCACTTGGCTAAGAAATTTGAAAATAGTCTTAAATTCGGAAAGGGTAACATATACACTAACTCAGTCGCCCCCTGTTGAGGCTCCGACTGACTGCAATCCTGAGGAATTGCAGGCTTACAAGGAATGGTGTGACCATGACTTGATAGCCAGGTGGTATATGCTGACTTCTATGAACGATGAGCTACAGAGGCGTTTTGAGGGTGCAAAGAGTGCTGCTGACATTCATTTGCATCTCAAAGAGCTCTTTGGAGAGCAAACGCGTCCTCTTAGGCATGCTACCGTCAAGGAGCTGATCACTTTGCGCATGCGAGAGGGGACCTCGGTCCATGAGCATGGCCTAAAGGTGATCGGGCTCGTGGACTAGCTCGTTGGCATGGATTTGATCTTGCCTTCGGAGTTGACCACGGACGTGTTGCTGTTATCGCTGCCTAGCTCATTTGATCCTTTTGTGGTGAACTTCAACATGAACAAGATGGAACCGACCCTTGAGGAGTTGGTAAACATGCTTGTTACCTTTGAGTCCACTATCAAGAAAGAGAAGTCGGTTCTTTATGTGGGTTCTTCATCTGGTACGAAGATTGATCCACATGGGAATGGAAAGAAGCGTTCTTTCCAACGTCCCGAGAAGAACGAGCCCTTGTTGAGGCAATCTCCGAACCCTGTTGAGGCAGCCAGACCAGTTAAGGCTGACAAGACTAATGATGTATGTCATCACTGCAAGAAGCCTGGACATTGGAGGCGTAATTGCAAAGAATATCTTGCCCAGAAGTGTTCTGGAAACGGTATGTTCTAAATTTAAGTAAACATTTTAATTAACTCTACTTCTTGGGTATTAGATACCGGTTGTGACTCACATCTCTGTAATGGGTTACAGGTGATGGGAAGAAGTAGGAAGCTTAAGGAAGGTGTGACCTTCTTGAGGATGGGCAATGGAGCAAGAGTTGCTGCCAAGGCTATTAAGGATGTTTACTTATTGTTGAACAATGACTTTAAGTTAATTTTAAGAGATGTTTTGTTTGTACCTGTTTGGTGTAAAACATTGTTTCCATTTCTATTGTGATAAAAATGGATATTCTTGTTTATTTAGCAAAGGTGTTTGCAACATTTACAAGAATGAATGTTTAATTGGTACTTGAGAACTTGAAAACGATCTCTATAACTTAAAAGTAAAAGATATTCTACTAAATGTCCATTCAAAGGCAGATACCATATGAGATATGGATGGGTAAGCCTCCCAAATATTCTTATCTTAGAATATGGGGAGCCCTGCTTATGTGAAGCAGGTAAGTGGGAGATAAATTGGATTGTTGATCCATTTTATGTTACTTTGTGGGATATCCAAGGAATTAAGTTGGATATCATTTCTATCATCCCCAAGAAACAAAAGTGTTTGTTTCTAGGAATGCAACCTTTTTGGAAAGGGATTTTCTATTGGATAGAAAAAGGCAGATGATAGAACTCGAAGAGGTTCGAGAGAAACCCACAATTATAGAACCCACACCCGATGAGCCAAGAGAGGAGATACAAGCTCCTAGCAGATACGAGAAAGTCTCGAGACCACCTATGAGGTATGGTCAGCTTCTTGAAGAAGGCCATGATGAGCCTAACCATGGATGTGATCCATGGACCTTCAAGGAAGCGTTATCTGATGCCAATTCATCCAAGTGACTTGAAGAAATGGAATCTGAGTTGAATTCCATGCATTCGAACCAAGTGTAGGATCTTGTGGATCCACCTGTGGGAACTGTTCCTACAGGGACTTGGGGAGGATGGGAAGGTGTTGACCTTCAAGGCGCGATTGGTGGCAAAAGGATGTACTCAAAGACAAGGAGTTGACTTTGAGGAAACCTTTTCCCAATCGCAATGTTCAAGTCCATAAGGATTTTATTAGCCATAGCTGCATAGTATGACTATGAGATATGGCAGATGGATGTCAAGACAAACTTTCTTAAATGGGGATTTTAAGAAAGTTATTTACATGTCTTAACCTGAAGGGTTTACATCTATTGGAAGTGAGCATATGGTATGCAAACTTCAGAGATCTATTTATGATCTAAAGCAGGCATCTAGGAGTTGGAACCTCAGATTCGACAGTACAATCAAATAGTTTGATTTACTAAGAATCATGAGGGACCCTATGTGTATAAGAAGGTCAGTGGGAGTGTTGTGACATTCCTGGTGTTATATGTTGATAACATTCTACTCATTGGGAATGATGTAGGAATGTTGCAATCAACAAAGATATGGTTAGCGAGTAAGTTCTCGATGAAGGACTTGGGTGAAGCATCTTTTGTATTGGGATACAGATCTATTGAGATAGATCGAAAAGATGGCTTGGTCTCACCCAGTCCACATACATTGATACCGTCGTAAAGCAGTTCTCGATGGATGAGTCCATGAGAGGACATCTACCAGTGTGTCATGGCATGTCCCTATCCAAGTCTGTCTCCCAATACAGATGCAGAGATAGTGGCGATGACACGCATTCCGTATGCTTCGGAAATTGGTAATATCATGTATGGGATGATATCTACACGTCCTGACGTGGCGTTTGCACTATGTGTAATGAAAGGATATCAATCGAACCCTGGTCTTCCACACCTGAAAGCTGTGAAAGACATCCTCAAGCAGTTGAGAAGGACCAATAAGTTGTTCTTGGTCTATGGGGTGGAGAGCTGAAATTGGAAGGCTATACCGACTCTGGCTTCCAAAGCGATATCGATAACTCGAAGTCAACCTCTAGTTTTGTATTCATGCTCAACGGTGCTGCTGTCTCTTGGAAGAGTTCCAAGCAAGACAATAATACGGATTCCAGCACAGAGGCCGAATACATTGCTGCATCAGATGCAGCAAGAGAGGCTGTTTGGATAAGGAATTTCGTCTAAGAGTTGGACGTCATTCCTAATGGAATTGCTCCTATCCCGGTGTTGTGTGACAACACGGGAGCTATAGCTCAAGCAAAGGAGCCAAGGTCTCATCAGAAATCCAAACTAGTATTGAGAAAGTACCACATCCTCGGAGAGATTGTGGAATGAAGAGTAGTGTCTATTGACAAAGTCGGCTCCGCAGATTATGTTGTTGATCCACTAGCTAAGCCTTTACCTGGACCATTATTCGACAAGCATCGCGAATCAATGGGTTTTAGCGTATGGGTAGTTGGCTCTAGTGCAAGTGGGAGATTGTTAGAGTAGGTGCCCGTCGAGCCAAGTGTTGGCCGAGTGTTCACAATGAAACTCTATGTATAAGCAGTCTTTATTTTAATAATATTTGAAATTATTATTTTTGGCAAATCTTTATCTGTATACCCATGCTAGCTGCATAGATAAAGCCCTTGAATATACAAATAGTAGAAAGAATATGAGATGCTCATATGATGAGTATCATGAAACTCATATTTGTAATACTGTATATTCTAAACGGTTCCTAGTCGATTCAGCCGCCACTAAGAAGGATATAGGCCGCTCGAGTTAGAGACTAGTATCTGCGATGTGAGTACCATGTTTCATTGGTAGGGGACATTGTGATGTCCGAACATGCAGATAGGTGCTCCTTGTAGAGTGCACTGAACAACCCTCCATAAAAGGACTTTCCAAGTGGTTCTCACTTATCGAGTGGAAAAGTCCTGGTTTATGGTTGTACAGAATTAGTCCTTATGACCCGGGACAACATTGAGACTCTATGTGCTATAATTACACTTTGACTTGTTTACCGACTCTCATGGGGTCATCAGGTGGCAAGGTTGGGTGTTCTGTCGAAACACATAGGAGTCGATGCATTGTAGTCGGGGATTCACCGCTTACCTTCGGGTATGGATATCCTATGTGTTATCATGTGTATGTAGATCGAAATCTCTGGCCAGAGTATGGTTGTAATTATGAAAGGTGTTTCATAGATTACACCATCGATGCAACTACGACATGACACATAGTATCGATTCATTGACAACTCTCGATAAACCAATGGTTGTCGAATCGATCGGGATATATGAGTTGAAGGGACCGTACTGTACGCTAACCATAATTGAATGGTTCTTGCAGGCACTATCATGTGATACCTAGGGAATCACGTAAGCGATGCTGCTAGGCGTTTAACGTGATTGGTTGGGTACTATCAGACTTGAGTTCTGACGTTCTTACTATCAAGGAGTTGATAAGTAAGAATGGAGCAATTGGGGTATGCTCGAATAAGGACATGTTTAGTCCGAATCACATGGAGATGTGAACCCACGGCTAGTTGTATCAATGAACCATTGAGGGCCACACAAGTACTAGCTTTGTAAATCCCGATGAGAAGTGAAAATAGTTCAATGTGTTGAACGGCTTATAAAGGAGTTTATAAGCGTAAGTAAAATTAGAAGTTTGACTTCTATAAAGGAGAAAATGGTTCAATGTGTTGAACGGCTTATAAATGTGTTTATAAGCGTAAAGAAAAATAGAAGTATGACTTCTATGAGAGAAATATAAATTTTAATTTATGAAAGTGTTCCTAGATTAAAATTTGGCCAAGTAAATAATGTAGTTGAAAATTGTGATTTTCATAAACATTATTGGGGACTAAATTAAATTAATTCAAGTGTTGAATTAATTAAACACTAGTAGACCTAGTAGAGTCTAAATAATTAAAATTAATTCAAGTGTTGAATTAATTAAATAATATTGAGTCTTGTAGAGCTCAATTAAAATAATTATTTAACTAGTGGGACTTGAATAAATTCAAGTAGTATTTAATTAATCTCAAATATGTTTGAGATAATTAAAATTTAGTCCATGGTTTTTAATGTGTTAAAAAACCATATAATATATGTGAGACATGCTAGGGTTTGCATGCTTGGGAGGTGAAGAGTCTTGAATACTTTTGATTAAAAAATTGCAAAGGCATACAACTTTTGTATCTAACTTTTTGCAACCCCAAGACTCAACTCTCCTCCTCATTCCACATACCTTGGCCGAAAAATTGTGTGTCTCTTTTTCTCTCAATTTTCTTCTCTCTTTTGTTCTTCAAGTGTTGGAGAATAAAAGTCTTCTCTTTGAAAAATCTTCTTAATTTTCTAGTGCAAATTAAGAGGGGATTTACCTAGTTGGTGGTGGGCCTTATTTTGAAGGAAAGATTCAAGGATTTGGAGGAGGAGCTTGTAGATTGTCTACCTTCAAGAGCTTTGTTGTTTAACAACAAAGTTGGAGCCACAATCAACCTTTTAAAGTTGATAGGTAAAACTTCTAAACATCCTATGTATGTTTTTGAGATTTTTGTAAATATTGCACAACTTCTTATGGTGGCCGAAATTTTCTCTTAAAAATTTGATTTTTATGCTTCCGTTGCGTTTCCGGCCACCGTAACCGATCCGCTTTCAAACGAATCTGAATTGATTCTTGATCAGCAGTAAGATGATCGGAGGAGGGACTGAATTGAAACAGGTTTATTGGATTGAGTTACTAATCCTTTTGAGTTTCAGATATGCCTCCCAGAAGAATACCAGAACAGGGTAGTACATCGAATCCTCTAATGGATGTAACACCGACTGTGGGGACCCGGGCTCTAATTCTTTTCTTTGGGATTAAAACGGATCGGTATTATAAAAAGTGGGTCAATTTTTTGCTTTTACATTAACTCAAATGAAAGCTAACATAAGAAGTCTCTATGTTACTCAACAACATAATATACAAACATAAGATACAAATATGTCTGGTTCCAAACCATATTCGACAACTAGTAATTAAATACAGTACATGCCAAAAGTACAACTACTAGTTCTTCTGCTATGCCCGAGATCACCACGCTATGTCCATCTCTCATCCTCTGCGTGACCCAGATCCTGCCCCACCTGTTGTTATGCACACATACAGACATAACAACAGCCGGAAAACCGGTGAGAACAAATCCCAGTATAAACATGTATACATGCATATAATCAATTAAACATGAAACATGCTATCATGAATGACATCATATGCACATGCAATGCAATGCGAATCACACCATGTCTGGACTCGACTCGACTAGAACTCTAGGGATCCCGGTGTGAATAAGATGTCACTACCTACCCTCCAATCGGGGTAATGAACGTCTCATTCCTAGACTTCGGTCTGAGCTGTATCAACGGCGGCAATAAGAGTAATGCCTACTCCTATGCTGAGATACACCGAAACGTCTAGATATTTGACAATGCCTGTCAAAGACTCTCCTATCTTATATGCAATGAATATCAATATGTAAACAACGTATAATCATATTCATATCTGAATATCACACTGATCATACATGCTTGAATACAATTCTGAAATCAAAGCATAAACATGTTAAACGATTGAATATAATGCTATACACAATTCATAAACATGTTACAATAATAATACTAGTATGTGATTTTGGTTGGGAAACTCAAATAATATCTTATTTGAGTTACATCTCCCCAAACAAAACATGACTTATACCTTTCGTCGTAGAATCGCTGTCACGGTCGCCAATACGAATCTGAAATGGAAATGTGGATACGCACTCTATCAATTTCTAATCTAAATCAACACATAACCAAGTCACTACGTGATCTCGATACAATTTGACGGCAAAACGACGTAATTCTCGATACCGGTCAATCAAATTCTCAACAGATATCAACACTATCTTATTCTTAATCATAATCCAATACAATATTCATCCAAAACACAATAAATCCTATCCCAACAATTCATAAATCATACTGAAATTCATAGGAAATGCATATGATATCCTTTCTTTGATCCGTTTACAATTATATCATGCTCAATATGCCAAGAACACAATATAACTACCATATTCTCATTTCCCCAATATCGGAATTTCAAAACATGCTGGAATCAAAGAAAACTTACGTCACTTTGTAGATAATGAAGAGAGGAGTTCAAAACCGAAGTCGGATTTGAATTTGGATGAGTAAACTTTCAAAATCACAATTTGAAATGAAAGAACCTTCCTTGCCCTTCTCCTAAATTCTTCGGTGGTCTCCTCTGATAAAATGGCAAAGAGAAGCCATCTTATATATATACTTTGCATGCCTACACACACATGGCAAACCCTTTGAAGTACACGTCTCGCGCATATGCGCGGCATTACTCGCGCATATGCACCGAACCTACTGTCTCGGCAGATTTAGCACTCGCGCATATGCGCCACTAAACTCGCGCATATGCGCCAATGGTTCTGGACACTCCGCGCATATGCGCCACTACTCTCGCGCATATGCGCCACTGCTACTGTAGATATCGCGCATATGCGCCACTCTTTCCGCGCATATGCGCCACTGCTACTGTAAATGTCGCGCATATGCGCCACTCTTTCCGCGCATATGCGCCAATGCTACTGGAATTTACCTGCATATGCGCGCATTCTTTCGCGCATATGCTCCATAGCATCGGCCTTACTTATTCTTTTAACTATCTTTCACATCTTTATTATACCTTTCCCTTTCTTTTCTAGTCCAATGAAATACATCTACAATCATCTTAAGTATCAACGAATCCATCTGATTATGATAACTAAATCTTTGAGCCTTACATTTCTCCCCCTCTAAGAAATGATTTCGCCCTCGAAATCGTAGGCAATTATTAAACATACATGACAAGTAATATAATCCAGACTGAAAATTACTTACATCATGAAAATAACTCGGGATGTTTCTGTCGCATGCCTGCTTCTGTTTCCCAAGTCGCTTCTTCGATACCATGACGACTCCATTGGACTTTTACTAAGGGAATAATCTTCGTTCTGAGCTTCTTCTCCTTCCGATCAAGAATCTGTATCGGATGTTCAACGTAGCTCAAGGTCTGATCAAGTTCAGCTTCGTCAGGACGAATGATATGAGAAACATCAGGCATGTATTTACGCAACATTGATACATGAAACACGTCGTGTATTCCGGATAGAGAAGGAGGAAGAACAAGTCGATAAGCTCGATCGCCAATCTTCTCAAGAATTTCGTAAGGACCAATGTATCGAGGAGATAGTTTCCCGCGTTTACCAAATCGAACAACGCCTCTGAATGGAGAAATCTTTAAGAATACTCTATCTCCCGTGTAATAGCCGAGCCCGGTGTACGGTACGGTTTAAGCTTTATTGTGTTAATTGGGTTATGTGATTAGATGATTATAGTTGTGTTTTGGGCTATAGTATTATTGGTTATTATTTATTTGAGGTGTTAGTTGGTGTTGATTGTTCGTTTCAGCGTTTCGAATCGATTTTAGTTGTTTTGTTACTGTTCATTGCCGTGAGTAGAGTGCACCCGCGCTCTTAGATGAGTGCCCCCGCGGTGTACTATTCATCATTTTGGATTTGGAAGGCCGTGAGGACACCGCACCCGCGGCAGTGCAAGGACCGCACCCGCGGTGAGACCGCACCCGCAGTATTTGTAGCACCGCACCCGCGGTGATTGTGCATGGGATTTATTTTGGAATGCCGTGAGCTTAGCGCACCCGCGGTGCTTGAGTGACCGCACCCGCGGTGTAAGTATGGGCGAGATTTTAAGTGACTTTTTGGGAGTTGTTGGCCATACCTACCTTATCTTCTTCCTTCCATTCTCGATATTCTCTCAATTCTTAAGGGTTTTCATCCATTTCTTTTGCTTCCTATCTTTGTTTCTTGGAGTTATTTGGATTTCCGACTTGAGATTATCGTTCTCCGTGGTATAAGGAAGCTTAGGTAAGTTTTTGGTGCGATTCTAATGAGGTTTCGAGTTAAGGGTTATTTTGGATTTGATGTTTTGATGGTTCTATGGATTATTTAGCATGGACTCTTGGATTTAGTCTTGATATTGGTGTTATTTATGGATTATTGTTGTAGGTGGTGTACCAAGAGTATAGTTGGAGGTGTTCTATTGGTTTGTAAGTGGAATTTCATCATTTTTGCTCACATGATATTATATGTATTGTGTTTTAAAGGTTTCAAAGTGTTATTCCCTTCCATTGATCCATTGTTATGTATTGATTTCATTGATTATCTATTGGAGGCATTGATGTCTCACTATTGTTATAAAGGGAATACAAGTGATATTATGAGATTGCGAAACGACGGCTTTAAATGATATTCAGAGTTCAAATGTTTTATTGGATTGATTAATCATAGTCAGAGCATTGCATGCAATTAGATGATCATCGACCATAGGCTTTTATCCCCTCACAGTTATCGATTTATATCGATGGGATATTGGCAACCACAGTCACAGATACTATTGATATCAATCCAACCATAGAAAAGAGAAATACCATCGTTTTGCTATCTATTGCTATGCTATTGCTACAGTTATTGCTACGTTATTCATGTTTCAGAGTCGATGGTATTTATGATTTAAAAACCATGTTTTACAGAGTATACTATGTATCATTGCTATGTAAGAGTTCCACTTGCTGAGATTTATTCTCATTTCAGTTATTTTCATGTGATGCAGATAAGAGCGACGGACCGGGACGTTGACTGTGGATGGGGGTCATATGCATACGAAGATTGGAAGGATGATTCTTTTGTACCATTTTGTAACATGATCACACTAATGATGTTTTGTATTTTGTTATGTCATTGGAATGATCATGTTGTTATTTTGTAAACACTTTTATAAAATGTATTTTGAAACTCCTTCCGTTTGAAAGAAAATTTTAAATTCCGCTGTATTTTAATTGTAACGGGTCAGGGTGTCACATTTAGTGGTATCAGAGCACCGGTTCTTCGGACCAATGCATATGACTTCGTCTACTTTCAACTGTCCGGGTACGTTTTCTTGCATCTATCCATTGTTATTTATTGATTGGTGTCTTGTGAGCAATTGTAGAGTACGCCTCCTAAGCGTAAGGCGGCAGAGGGTGAGGATAGTTCTTCCTCGAGAGTTGTCGACGAGTTCGGCAAGTTGCTTAAGGAGCAGGCTAAGGTGCATAGCGATCAGATTCAACAGTTGCTCCGATTGCAAGGAGCAGGACAGGGTCGAGGCCAAGTGAGAGGTCAAGTTGCTCAGGCTGTTGGCACTGATGCCGTCTTTTCTGCTTTTAAGAGAATGGATCCACCGGAATTCGCAGGCAGTTCTGATCCTCTAGTTGCTGTCGAGTGGGTCAAGGCGCTTGAAGCTATCTTCGATCATCTCCAGTATGAGGACAAAGACAGGATTAGCTGTGTAGTGTTCTTGCTGGTTAAAGCTGCACGTATCTGGTGGAATGCTACGAAAGTTGGAGTTGATGTTGCGACACTGAAGTGGTCAGAGTTCACTGACTTGTTCTACGACAAGTATTTCCCCGACGCACTTCGAGCGAGGAAGGTTACGGAGTTCTTGGAACTTCGACAGGGGAGCATGGATGTTGGCCAGTATATTCTGAAGTTCGAGGAGGGTTGCCTTTTTGCTCCGTATGTTGCATCCAATGACAAAGATAAAGGCGCTCATTTCATTCGAGGCCTTAGAGCTGAGATTCGTCGTGATATCAACATGTCCAAGGCTGTTACTTTCAAGGAGATTGTGTCCAAAGCATTGTTGGCCGAGCAAGACGAGAAGGACATCGCCAGGGAGAGGCAGGAGAGACACCAGGCCATTGCTCAGAGAGGCCAGGGTTTGAATCAGAGGGGCAGGGATCGTTTCAAGGGCAAGGGCAAGATGGAGCCGAGTTCTAGACCACCGCCAGTTCCATTTGATCCCGAGAAGCCACTGTGTCCAAAGTGTGGTAAGCATCATCGAGGAGAGTGCAGATTGGGCACTCATACTTGTTTTCGTTGTGGCGCGGCGGGCCACGTTGCCAGGAATTGCCCGAGGGGAGATAGCCAAGGGAAGGTGCAGGGTCGTATCTTTGCGATGACCAAGGAAGGTATTAATCGTGACTCTTCATTGATCCTTAATACTATTTTGATTTCAGGCAGAGTAGCTACTACTTTGATTGATACTGGTGCTACTCATTCTTTTATGTCTGAATTATTTTTGAGATCTTTGGGTATAGTTCCTTCTGTTCTTCCCCTCCAGCTTAATGTTGTTTTACCTTCGGGGGATGTCTTGTGCCCGACATCAATTGTCTTTGCGTGCCCTGTTTGTATTGAGGAGCGAGTTGTATTCGCTGATTTGATTGTTATCCCTATGGTTGCCTTCGATGTTATTCTTGGCATGGATTGGCTTTCGACTTACCGTGCAGTTATCGATTGTGTTGCTAAGAAGGTGACTTTTGCAGATGATGGCCAGGGAGGAGCGCTCGCCAGCACAGGTACTTCGCTGGTCCTTCCTTTTATTTCTTGCTTTGAGGCTGAGAGATTGTTGTGTAGAGGTTGCGATGGGTTTCTTGCTTCTATTGTGGATGTTGATAGATTGATTAAGTTGAATGTAGATTATATTGATGTGGTGAGGGAGTTTGCTGATGTGTTTGAGGATGATGTTCCGGGTTTGCCGCCGGATAGAGATGTTGAGTTTGTGATTGATTTAGCTCCAGGTACGGTTCCTATTTCTAAGGCTCCGTACCGGATGGCCCCTACCGAGATGAAGGAGTTGAAGACTCAGTTGCAGGATCTTTTAGACAAGGGCTTTATTCGTCCGAGTTCTTCGCCTTGGGGAGCTCCGGTTCTATTTGTCAAGAAGAAGGATGGTTCTTTGCGACTGTGTATCGACTACAGGGAGCTTAACAAAGTAACTGTCAAGAACAAGTATCCGTTGCCTCGGATAGATGATTTGTTTGATCAGCTCCATGGTGCTACTATGTTCTCGAAGATTGATCTTCGGTCTGGCTACTATCAGTTGAAGGTTAGGGAGTCTGATATCCCTAAGACAGCTTTCCGGACCAGGTACGGTCACTATGAGTTTCTTGTCATGTCTTTTGGTTTGACCAATGCCCCTTTAGTCTTCATGGATCTGATGAACCGTGTGTTCAAGCCTTATCTGGATAGCTTTGTCATTGTTTTCATCGACGATATCTTGATCTATTCCAAATCCAGAGAGCTTCATGCCGAGCATCTCAGAGTTGTTCTTCAGTTGTTGCGAGAGAAGAGATTGTTTGCCAAGCTGAAGAAGTGTGAGTTTTGGTTGGATCAGATTTCTTTTCTAGGCCATGTGGTTTCGAGAGATGGCATTGCTGTTGATCCGTTGAAGATCGAGGCGATTCGGAGTTGGCCTATTCCTACCACTGTTCCTGAGGTACGCAGTTTCCTTGGTTTGGCGGGTTACTATCGTCGTTTCATTTCAGGTTTCTCCAAGATTGCCCTGCCATTGTCCAATCTGACGAGGAAGACTGTGAAGTTCGAGTGGTCTATCGATTGCCAGAGTGCATTTCAGGAGTTGAAGGACAGATTGACGACAGCTCCTGTTCTTTCTTTGCCCAGTGGTTCAGAGGATTTTGTGGTCTATACCGATGCGTCGAAGAGAGGCCTTGGTGCAGTGTTGATGCAGCGAGGTAAGGTCATTGTCCTATGCGTCTCGCCAGTTGAAGGATTATGAGAAGAATTATCCGACGTACGATTTGGAGCTTGCAGCTGTGGTTTTCGCCCTTAAGATTTGGAGACATTATCTGTATGGCGAAAAGTGTGAGATCTTCACAGACCACAAGAGTTTGAAGTATCTGTTCTCGCAGAAAGAGCTCAATATGCGACAGAGGAGGTGGTTAGAGCTTGTCAAGGATTACGATGTGACGATCAGTTATCACCCAGGGAAGGCGAATGTTGTGGCTGATGCTTTGAGCCGCAAGTCGAGTGCTTCATTGAGTTCTTTGATTCAGAGACCATTGTTGATGGATTTGCAGAGAGAGGAGATTGATCTGGTGATTCCAGGGACCATTGCTCGCTTTTCAGCGTTGGTCATTCGATCTACATTGACGGACAGGATCCGTAGAGAGCAGTCGACTGATGTTCAGTTGGCAGAGTTGAGAGCTAGAGCCGAGGCTAGAGGGAATTCAGAGTTTAGTCTGAATGGTGATGATTTGGTAACTTTCAGAGGCCGCATTTGTGTTCCTTCTGGCGACGATATTCGTAGAGATGTCTTGACAGAGGCTCATACCGCACCTTATTCGATTCATCCAGGCAGTACGAAGATGTATCAGGATCTTCGTCGACTCTACTGGTGGCCAGGTATGAAGAGAGATATTGCTTTGTTCATTTCTCAGTGTCCTTACTTGTCAGCAGGTAAAGATTGAGCACCAGAGACCTGCTGGGACATTGCTTTCTTTGCCGATTCCTCAGTGGAAGTGGGAGCATATCACTATGGATTTCGTGACTGGTTTACCCAGGACGCAGAAGGGTTTCAATTCCATTTGGGTTATTGTTGATAGATTGACCAAGTCAGCGCACTTTCTCCCAGTCAAGACGACGTATTCGATGTCTCAGTATGCCGAGGATTACATTGCAGAGATTGTTAGACTTCATGGGGTTCCTGTGTCGATCGTGTCTGATCGTGACCCTAGATTTACCTCAGAGTTCTGGAAGAGTTTGCACAGAGCTATGGGTTCTCGATTAGCTTTCAGTACAGCTTATCATCTCAGAGCGACGGTCAGTCAGAGAGAGTCATTCAGATTCTGGAGGATATGCTCAGAGCTTGTACTATTGACTATTCTGGTAGCTGGGATTCCAAGTTGCCTCTTGTGGAGTTCACGTACAACAATAGCTACCAGGCGACGATTGGCATGGCACCGTATGAGGCACTTTATGGCAGGAAGTGCAGATCTCCTTTGTTTTGGGATGAGGTTGGAGAGAGGAAGATGTTGGGTCCCGAGTTGGTCCAACAGACTGCCGATGTTGTTGCAGTTATCAGAGAGAGGATGAAGACTGCTCAGTCCAGACAGAAGAGCTATGCAGACGTTCGTCGTAGACCTTTGCAGTTCGAGGTTGGCGATCATGTTTTTCTGAAGATAGCACCTCTCAAGGGTGTGATGCGATTTGGCAAGAAGGGCAAGTTGAGCCCTAGATTCATTGGTCCATTCGAGATATTGGACAGAGTGGGTGACCGAGCCTACAGATTAGCCCTACCGCCCGATCTTGACAGAGTCCATAATGTGTTTCACGTATCGATGCTCAGGAAGTATATTGCAGATCCTTCCCATGTTCTTCGCCATGAGCCATTGGACTTGACGCCGAGTCTGACTTACCATGAGATTCCGATTCAGATTCTGGATCGCACAGTTAGAGTTCTGAGGAACAAAGAGATCGTCATCGTTAAAGTCCTTTGGAGGAACCATTTGATTGAGGAGGCTACGTGGGAACCAGAGACTGAGATGAGAGAGAGGTATCCTGAGTTGTTCGTGCCGTGACGTCAATTTCGAGGACGAAATTCCTCTAAGGAGGGGAGATTGTAATAGCCGAGCCCGGTGTACGGTACGGTTTAAGCTTTATTGTGTTAATTGGGTTATGTGATTAGATGATTATAGTTGTGTTTTGGGCTATAGTATTATTGGTTATTATTTATTTGAGGTGTTAGTTGGTGTTGATTGTTCGTTTCAGCGTTTCGAATCGATTTTAGTTGTTTTGTTACTGTTCATTGCCGTGAGTAGAGTGCACCCGCGCTCTTAGATGAGTGCCCCCGCGGTGTACTATTCATCATTTTGGATTTGGAAGGCCGTGAGGACACCGCACCCGCGGCAGTGCAAGGACCGCACCCGCGGTGAGACCGCACCCGCGGTATTTGTAGCACCGCACCCGCGGTGATTGTGCATGGGATTTATTTTGGAATGCCGTGAGCTTAGCGCACCCGCGGTGCTTGAGTGACCGCACCCGCGGTGTAAGTATGGGCGAGATTTTAAGTGACTTTTTGGGAGTTGTTGGCCATACCTACCTTATCTTCTTCCTTCCATTCTCGATATTCTCTCAATTCTTAAGGGTTTTCATCCATTTCTTTTGCTTCCTATCTTTGTTTCTTGGAGTTATTTGGATTTCCGACTTGAGATTATCGTTCTCCGTGGTATAAGGAAGCTTAGGTAAGTTTTTGGTGCGATTCTAATGAGGTTTCGAGTTAAGGGTTATTTTGGATTTGATGTTTTGATGGTTCTATGGATTATTTAGCATGGACTCTTGGATTTAGTCTTGATATTGGTGTTATTTATGGATTATTGTTGTAGGTGGTGTACCAAGAGTATAGTTGGAGGTGTTATATTGGTTTGTAAGTGGAATTTCATCCTTTTTGCTCACATGATATTATATGTATTGTGTTTTAAAGGTTTCAAAGTGTTATTCCCTTCCATTGATCCATTGTTATGTATTGATTTTATTGATTATCTATTGGAGGCATTGATGTCTCACTATTGTTAAAAAGGGAATATAAGTGATATTATGAGATTGCGAAACGACGGCTTTAAATGATATTCAGAGTTCAAATGTTTTATTGGATTGATTAATCATAGTCAGAGCATTGCATGCAATTAGATGATCATCGACCATAGGCTTTTATCCCCTCACAGTTATCGATTTATATCGATGGGATATTGGCAACCACAGTCACAGATACTATTGATATCAATCCAACCATAGAAAAGAGAAATACCATCGTTTTGCTATCTATTGCTATGCTATTGCTACAGTTATTGCTACGTTATTCATGTTTCAGAGTCGATGGTATTTATGATTTAAAAGCCATGTTTTACAGAGTATACTATGTATCATTGCTATGTAAAAGTTCCACTTGCTGAGATTTATTCTCATTTCAGTTATTTTCATGTGATGCAGATAAGAGCGACGGACCGGGACGTTGACTGTGGATGGGGGTCATATGCATACGAAGATTGGAAGGATGATTATTTTGTACCATTTTGTAACATGATCATACTAATGATATTTTGTATTTTGTTATGTCATTGGAATGATCATGTTGTTATTTTGTAAACACTTTTATAAAATGTATTTTGAAACTCCTTCCGTTTGAAAGAAAATTTTAAATTCCGCTGTATTTTAATTGTAACGGGTCAGGGTGTCACATCCCGCCTCAAATACTAATGGTCTACGTCTGATATTGGCATACTTTGCTTGTCGATCCTGTGTTGTCTTCATTCTTTTCTGAATAACTTTCACCTTCTCAGTCATGTCACGAATCATGTCTGGCCCAAGTTCTGGCACTTCTGAAATGTCATCCCAGTATAGCGGAGATCTGCACTTCTTGCCATACAAAGCTTCAAACGGTGCCATCTCAATGCTCGTCTGATAGCTATTATTGTAAGAAAATTCGCAAAGAGGTAGGGAATCTTGCCAACTAGTGCCAAAATCTAGCACTACGGCTCTCAACATATCCTCTAGAGTCTGGATAGTCCGCTCTGACTGTCCGTCTGTCTGAGGATGATACGCAGTACTCAGGTGCAATGTAGTACCTAAAGCCTGCTGTAAACTGTGCCAAAAGTGCGAAGTGAATCGTGGATCACGATCTGAGACGATAGACTTCGGCACACCATGTAATCTGACTACCTCTCGAACATATATCTCCGCCATCTGATCATGCCGATACGTCATTTTGTACGGAATGAAACAAGCAGATTTGGTCAATCTGTCAATAATAACCCAAATCGCATCGCAGCCTCTGGATGATCGTGGTAACTTCGTCACAAAATCCATGGAAATGTGGTCCCATTTCCATTCAGGAATGGCTAGACTCTGAAGTAATCCACCAGGCTTCTTCCTCTCAGCTTTCACCTGTTGGCAGTTCAAACACTTAGACACAAATTCGGCAATGTCTGACTTCATTTGCTTCCACCAGAACTGTGTCTTCAAGTCATTGTACATCTTCCTGCCACCAGGATGAATGCTGAACCGACTACAATGTGCCTCTGTCAGAATCTGCTGTCTCAAACCTGCAACATCTGGCACAACTAGACGGTTATTCACGTACAACACATGATCTCGTACCTGATATTCTGATACATGCCCTGATGTGACCATTTGGATCGATCTCTGCACATTCTGATCGGTTCTTTGTGCTTCCTTGATCCTCATAATCAAATTGGGCTCAACTTGGATCGTAAAAAGTCGTAGTGGCTTACTATCTGTATCAAATTCTAATCCAGATGTACAGCAATTTTCAACTAACTTGTTAACACCTATCGTCGATAAGGACAAAGAACATACCTTACGACTCAAGGCATCTGCTGCTGCATTTGACTTCCCTGGATAATATTTGATTTCACAGTCAAAGTCTTTCAAAAGATCTAGCCATCTACGCTGCCTCATATTCAATTCTGATTGAGAAAATAGGTACTTTAGGCTCTTGTGATCGGAAAATATCTCAAATTTTTCGCCGTAGAGATAATGACGCCAAATCTTTAATGCAAATACGATAGCCGCCAATTCCAGATCATGAATGGGGTATCGAACTTCATGTGGCTTCAATTGTCTCGAGGCGTATGCGATCACATGGCCTCGCTGCATAAGAACACATCCCAAACCTCTATGAAAAGCATCACAATATACAACGAAATCACCCGTACCTGAGGGTATCGTTAGTACTGGAGCACTGGTCAGCCTTTTCTTCAACTCTAGAAAGCTAGACTCGCACTCCTCTGACCAAACAAACGGCGCATTCTTTTGCGTCAATTGAGTTATTGGCTTTGCAATACTGGAGAAATCTTTGATAAATCTTCTGTAGTATCCGGCTAAGCCCATGAAACTGCGTATTTCGGGTACAGAAGTCGGTCTCGACCAACTGATCACAGCTTCCACTTTACTCGGGTCCACAGAAATACCATTTCCAGAAATGATATGCCCCAAGAATACAACCTGATTCAGCCAAAACTCACACTTTGACAATTTCTCATACAGTCGCTCATTTCTCAATGTCTGTAACACAATCCTGAGATGTTCTGCATGCTCATTCCTATTCTTAGAATACACCAAAATGTCATCGATGAAAACAATGACAAATTCATCCAAATATTTCTGAAACACTTGGTTCATCAAGCCCATAAATACCGCAGGAGTATTTGTTAAACCAAAAGGCATGACAATAAATTCGTAATGTCCATACCTGGTTCGAAATGCTGTCTTGGGTATATCTATATCTCGAACTCTGAGCTGATGATACCCAGAACGCAAATCAATCTTAGAGTACACGGAGGATCCCTGCAACTGATCAAATAAATCATCAATCCTAGGCAAAGGATATTTATTCTTGATCGTTGCCTTGTTCAGTTGCCTATAATCGATACACAGCCGCATCGATCCATCTTTCTTTCGTACAAATAGCACTGGAGCGCCCCAAGGAGATACACTAGGTCTGATATATCCCTTGGCCAGAAGATCTTCTAACTGTGCTTTCAATTCTTTGAGTTCGATGGGTGCCATCCTATACGGAGCTCTTGAAATAGGGACGGTACCTGGCGCAAGTTCAATGCTAAAATCTACCTCTCGAACCGGAGGTAATCCTGGGATCTCATCTGGAAAAATATCAGCAAATTCCCGCACTACTGGTATATCTGCCAACGCCGGGCTCGACTTCTGCATATCTACAGCATAAATAAAGAAACCATCCGCTCCTCTTTGCAATAACCTGTTCATAGTCAGAGCCGAAATCAAGGGAATCCGGGATCTGGAACCCTTTCCGTAGAATTTCCACTCGTCTGTCATTTCTGGTCTGAATCTGACAATCTTGTGGAAACAATCCACGGTAGCTCTGTACTTTGTCAGCATGTCAATACCGACTATACAGTCAAAATCAGCTAGACCCAACACTATACAATCTAGGTCAATCTCATGCCCCTCAAACTGTAGAATGCAATGTCTAACCGTAGTTACGGATATCAATCCACTTCCCAACGGAGAATTAATCGATACCACATCTAACAAAGACTCAACAGGCAAAGAATGCGATAATGCAAATCGTTCTGATATGAATGTATGCGATGCACCCGTATCTATCAATATATAAGCAGGATAACCGCAAAGGAAACAGTTACCTGCAATGACATCCTCTGGGGCATCCTGTGCTTGCTCTTCAGTCAAGGCAAACACTTGAGCCTGTTGTCTTTGAGGCTGACTCCCTGGCTGGCCACCTCTGGCTCGAGGCTGGGTCTGTGCTGGTGGCGGCTGAAATGAGTGAACAGATGAAGCTTGCCTCTCAGGCTGAGTCACGGAGGCAGACGATCCTGTAGCCTGGAATCTCGATGCACCACTCCTTTGAGGACAGACCTTGGCATAATGCCCCTGTTGTTTGCATACGTTACACCTGCCCACTACACCTTGACATTGTTCTGTGGCATGCTTACCTCCACAAGTACTGCAATATCCACTTGCCACCTCTAGACTCTGGCCAAAACTTCTCTGTCTTGACCCGCTGGAGCTCGAAGAACTGCTCCCTGCCCTCTTAAACTGTTAACCCTTTGCTTTCAACTGATCCTTGCGTCCACTACTGATACCACCACTTTCAAATCGAGGAGGATGTTGTGCTGGAGGTAGTGGCGGTCTCGGACTCGGAGCCACATACGGAACACTCCGTTGTCTCAGCAACCCTGCTTCTGCTCCTTTGGCACGATTCAATGCATCCGAGAAATTATCGGGTCTCCCAGTATTGACCAATGTAAAGATATCTGGATTCAGGCCATTTATAAACTGATCTGCCATGGCCTCATCATTTCCTGAAACATGGGGTGCAAAGCGAAGCAAAGAAGAAAATTTAGCAACGTACTCTTCAATGTTCAATTGCCCTTGCCTCAGGTTTGCAAATTCAGCGCCTTTATCCTTGCGATAGGATACAGGGAAAAATCGCTGATAGAACTCCGTCTTGAATGCTTTCCACGTAACCTCGGTGCCATGCTGTTCTAGTGCTCTCCTTATATTCACCCACCAATATTTAGCCACATATTGCAGTTGATGGCCAATGAGCTTCACTCTCTTCTCATCACTATACCCTAGAGACTCGAATAACATCTCGATATCCTCCAACCAGCTTTCGCATTCAATTGCATTTTCTGTACCCTTTAAGGTCGGTGGTCGGAATGACTGGAATCGCTTTAATAGAGTCTCCATAGGTGTAGCCGTGACATCCATCGTATCTCCGGATGTGCTACCCTGTTCTGGCGCTGGTGGTCGTACTGGCACAACTGCTCTTCTAGGAGGCATGTATCTAATAATCCAACTGATTAGAATACAAGATGTACAACTGTCTCAGCCCTCCTCTAGTCAGTTACCTCTGACCTAGAATCGGTCCTGATTCAGTCTTAACCAATACATGCTGTAATCAGTCAAATAACAAACAACATGTAACAAGTAAAGCAATAAACATGCTAGCACATCATAGAGCAAGGAAGAAGACTCGATCTACCCCGCTCATTCTATCCTATCTCAGTCTATAGAACCTACTGCTCTGATACCACCTGTTGTGGGGACCCAGGCTCTAATTCTTTTCTTTGGGATTAAAACGGATCGGTATTATAAAAAGTGGGTCAATTTTTTGCTTTTACATTAACTCAAATGAAAGCTAACATAAGAAGTCTCTATGTTACTCAACAACATAATATACAAACATAAGATACAAATATGTCTGGTTCCAAACCATATTCGACAACTAGTAATTAAATACAGTACATGCCAAAAGTACAACTACTAGTTCTTCTGCTATGCCCGAGATCACCACGCTATGTCCATCTCTCATCCTCTGCGTGACCCAGATCCTGCCCCACCTGTTGTTATGCACACATACAGACATAACAACAGCCGGAAAACCGGTGAGAACAAATCCCAGTATAAACATGTATACATGCATATAATCAATTAAACATGAAACATGCTATCATGAATGACATCATATGCACATGCAATGCAATGCGAATCACACCATGTCTGGACTCGACTCGACTAGAACTCTAGGGATCCCGGTGTGAATAAGACGTCACTACCTACCCTCCAATCGGGGTAATGAACGTCTCATTCCTAGACTTCGGTCTGAGCTGTATCAACGGCGGCAATAAGAGTAATGCCTACTCCTATGCTGAGATACACCGAAACGTCTAGATATTTGACAATGCCTGTCAAAGACTCTCCTATCTTATATGCAATGAATATCAATATGTAAACAACGTATAATCATATTCATATCTGAATATCACACTGATCATACATGCTTGAATACAATTCTGAAATCAAAGCATAAACATGTTAAACGATTGAATATAATGCTATACACAATTCATAAACATGTTACAATAATAATACTAGTATGTGATTTTGGTTGGGAAACTCAAATAATATCTTATTTGAGTTACATCTCCCCAAACAAAACATGACTTATACCTTTCGTCGTAGAATCGCTGTCACGGTCGCCAATACGAATCTGAAATGGAAATGTGGATACGCACTCTATCAATTTCTAATCTAAATCAACACATAACCAAGTCACTACGTGATCTCGATACAATTTGACGGCATAACGACGTAATTCTTGATACCGGTCAATCAAATTCTCAACAGATATCAACACTATCTTATTCTTAATCATAATCCAATACAATATTCATCCAAAACACAATAAATCCTATCCCAACAATTCATAAATCATACTGAAATTCATAGGAAATGCATATGATATCCTTTCTTTGATCCGTTTACAATTATATCATGCTCAATATGCCAAGAACACAATATAACTACCATATTCTCATTTCCCCAATATCTGAATTTCAAAACATGCTGGAATCAATGAAAACTTACGTCACTTTGTAGATAATGAAGAGAGGAGTTCAAAACCGAAGTCGGATTTGAATTTGGATGAGTAAAACTTTCAAAATCACAATTTGAAATGAAAGAACCTTCCTTGCCCTTCTCCTAAATTCTTCGGTGGTCTCCTCTGATAAAATGGCAAAGAGAAGCCATCTTATATATATACTTTGCATGCCTACACACACATGGCAAACCCTTTGAAGTACACGTCTCGCGCATATGCGCGGCATTACTCGCGCATATGCGCCGAACCTACTGTCTCGGCAGATTTAGCACTCGCGCATATGCGCCACTAAACTCGCGCATATGCGCCAATGGTTCTGGACACTCCGCGCATATGCGCCACTACTCTCGCGCATATGCGCCACTGCTACTGTAGGTATCGCGCATATGCGCCACTCTTTCCGCGCATATGCGCCACTTCTACTGTAAATGTCGCGCATATGCGCCACTCTTTCCGCGCATATGCGCCAATGCTACTGGAATTTACCTGCATATGCGCGCATTCTTTCGCGCATATGCGCCATAGCTTCGGCCTTACTTATTCTTTTAACTATCTTTCACATCTTTATTATACCTTTCCCTTTCTTTTCTAGTCCAATGAAATACATCTACAATCATCTTAAGTATCAACGAATCCATCTGATTATGATAACTAAATCTTTGAGCCTTACACCGACTCCAATGGAAACCTTGCTGAAGAGGTTTCAGTCATTCAAACCACCCACTCTGAAAGGTACTGAGACATCAGTCGAGTGTGAGAGTTGGTTAGGTAGCATTGAGTTGCTGTTTGATTCACTGGAGTACAGTGATGAGCGCCAGATTAAATTGATTGGGCACCAGTTGCTTGATGTTGCACAAAGCTGGTGGGTTACAATGAAGAGGGCCTTGGAGCAACGAGGTACGATTATTACTTGGGATGTATTTAAAACTGAGTTTTATCAGAGATTTTTCCCAATATCGTACAGAAAAGACAAGGGAGCGGAGTTTGCCAATTTGAGACAGGGTCAGCTGAACATTGAAGAATATGTGACCAAGTTCTCTACCTTGTTGAAGTTTGCTCCTCATGTGTCTGAAAATGACGAAGCCGTTGCTGATCAGTTCATCAATGGCTTGAATCCCGATATTTTTACATTGGTGAACACAGGGCGACCCAATAACTTTGCTGATGCCATGAATAGAGCAAAGGGCGCTGAAGCGGGCCTGATAAGGCAGAGAGGAGCTGAATTTGTTCCTCCAGTGTCGAGACCACAGCAACCACTTCCCCGATTCTAGGGTGGTAGTAGCAGTAGTGGGAAGAAAGATTTTCTAAAGGCTAGAGGAAAGCAATTTAAGAAGTCTGGCGGAAGTTCTTCTAGCTCCAGTGGTTCTCAGCAGAGTTATACCGGCGTTTATTGCGGAAATTGTGGAGGGAGACATTCCACTGAACAATGCCAAGGAGTACTTGGTAGCTGCCACTTCTGCAAGCAACAGGGACATTTTTCCAGAGTATGTCCACAGAGGGGTTCCCAAAGATTCCAGGGAGCTGAACCATCTGGATCAGCGGCACAATGGGGTAGACGATCAGTTGCCGTTCCTTCATCTCAGCCAGCACCATCTCAGTCACAGCAGAGGCCACGAGGAAGCCAGACAGTTGGCCAGCCTCCTAGACAGCAGGCCAGAGTATTTGCTTTGACCGAGGAACAGGCTCAAGATGCACCAGATGATGATGTTGCAGGTAACTGGTTTGTTTGATTTTCCTGCATATATATTGAGGAATACCGGTGCTTCACATATTTGTATTTCTGAAAGATTTGCATTGATGTATGCATTATCTGTTGAGTCTTTATTTACTGTAGTAGTGTTTCTTTCCTTGAGAAAAGATCTTGTACCAGTGATTTCTGTTAGATCTTGTATACTACAGTAGGATGAGAATGAGATCGAGTTAGATCGTGTGGTAGCTTGTATTGTACTGGTGTTCTATGATTTTGGAACTGCATTACTGATATTGATATGCGGGCCAAGTACAGAGCTACCATAGATTAGTTCCAGAAAATGGTAAGAATCAGACCTGAGATGACCAAGGGATGAATATAGTACGATAAGAATTCTAGACTAAGAATTCCTTTGATATTCGTACTAACTATGACTCGAATTATTACAGAGAGGAGCAGAGTGACTCCTTATGTATTCAGTTGATTTACTGAAGTTGAGTCTATCACTGACTGATTTACCAATGATAAGAAAGTTCTCGATGTTTTCTCTGATAAGACTTCAGATCTGATTCCAATCAGAGAGATTGATTTTAGTCTTGAACTGATCTTAGAAATTGTTGAAATTTTGAATCCTGATTGAGAAAGATAGTAGACAATCAAGATTATATTGTACAGTCCGAACCAGAGTTGATTTCGAATCGATAGCAGTTTAAAAAGCTGATTAGAATATTTGGAACTTAATATCGATAGTCAGAACAGAGTATCGATCAGAGTAACAGATACGTGATTTTGTATTTTGTATGAGATTGATTATTCTGTGATATCAGATGTGTCAGAATTGTACAGAAAAGATTGATAGTGATAGTCAGAGCCGAATACCAGGTAGGTATTTCCTCTTTAATTTATGTTATTAACTGATTGTATATGTCAAATAGTTCGAATCAGAAAGGACAGATAGTGTCAGAAACTTACAGCAATGGATTCAGTGTTCAGTCTGATGATTGAGAATGTATTGTATTCGAACAGATAGTCGTGATATAAACATATTAGATCAGTTGTAACAGAATTTGTACAGAAATGTTGGCAGAAAGTGTACTGATAAGTCTGAATTGCTAACAGAAGAAGCCAGAAAAGATAGAAATCAGAAGATTATTACAGATTTTGTATAATTCTGAACAGAAATGGGAGTACAATTCTATGGCTTTCGTAATGAAATTACCGCATTTTCTTTAGATTATGATATGATATGATTATGATTGACAGATTATTCAATCTATATCTATCAGTTTGTACCAGATTACGTACAAACAGAACCAGATGACATAGATCAATGTCAAAGAAATGGTCAGATTGACGAGAATGCAAGAATTAGATGATATCAGATTATGATTTTGGCGGAGTTGTACTTGTGATAGATTATATCCTAAGCTCTCTTGTGCAGATTTATTACAGATTGACAGATAGTCAGAATAGATTACCAGATATTGACAGATAATTGTAGAGCTTTGGTACTGGATGTTAGTACTAGTTGATATAGATTATTGTCATGACATGATTGATTGTATGACAGTAGCTATCAAGATAGTTCAGAATGGACAGATTTAAGAAACCAACGTTGGATAATAACGATTGGTAATTGAAGATGAAGATTGATTATGTTCTAGATTGGAATAAACAGATAGGATAACAACTACAGATGGTATTGTTTTGTTATAGATTGCAGATTGGCATATACGGATGTTGTATAGCCAGTAATGCAGGATTGATTCGGCTAGAACGAGTTGAAGAAGGATTATGATATTATAATTCTTGACTTCTGATTCCAGACCAGAATCAGAGCTTGATCAAAGAAAAATACCTCAGAATGATGTTAGTAAAACGAGTTTGGATGTTAAACTCTGTTATTCATTTCTTCTAATAGATTTGGATTGCTTGTGGAGAGTTCGAGGACGAACTCAGATCTAAGAGGGGGAGAAATGTAATGCCCAAGAATTAATCACTGCAATTAACGATGATTGATTTATCATTTCATGTGATTATGACGGGATTAATCGGGACACCGAGAAATGTATTCAAAAATAAAAGTATGAAAGATATGAGCATGCCAGACCGCACCCGCGGTAAGGGGAGGACCGCACCCGCGGTGGTGCTACGGGAATTTGAAAGAATCGATACAGTAGGGTGACCGCACCCGCGGTGCTAACGCGACCGCACCCGCGGTGTTGCGTGTCTTGCGGAAAATGAACCACTTGTCTTGTTGCATGCGCGAAGTGTATAGATATATATACATGCATGCAAAGCTTTCCTCAGAAACGAAGAATCGAGAAAAGGGGCAAGAGAGGTTCTGAAAATCCTTACGCCTTTTCTGAGAAATCCGCCCGTCCGATTTTGAATCCGACTTCGGTATCGAGTTCCTAGCGACGTAGGCTACAACTGGACGTAAGTTTTACTACGTTTTGACATGTCTTGAAATTATGATGTTGTTAGAATTGAATACACGCCATATATGTTGCTCTTGACCTGTTAGACAGCATAGAATCGAAGTCAGATTAAGGAACGGACTGAATATGAACTTGTTATGATTTTCAGAATGAGATTGAATAAGAATTGATATCTGACTGATATGATAGGGCTGGATATATTGAGATTATGATGTTATGTTGTTGAAACAGAATTTGATTTAATTATGTTTGTATCCAGTATTAATTGAGTGGTGTATTGTTACCATACCCTCGATATTGTTATTGTCAGACTGAGTATTGACAGGCTTGGGGTTCGAGACTTCGACAGAGCCAGAATATCAGAAAGAAGGGTATAAATTAATGTTGAGTTGGGATTGCACAACTCGAGGAAGGTTTGACTCGAGTTTCCCTAAATCACATACTTTTACTTATTGCATTGATATTTGCAATTGATCAGACTTATGATTGTAGTTTATTGATTTATAGCTACTGTGTGATAAGATTGATATTTGTAGCCTATTGATTTATAGCTACTACATGTAGTCTTGAGTTACTTTCGGAAGACTTTATGGGCTAAACTTGGCACAAAATTGTTGTTTTCTACTACTTGTCATCCTCAAACGGATGGACAAACTGAAGTTGTCAATAGAACTTTGGGAACACTTTTGCGTGCTATTCTTAAAAAGAACTTGGATTGACATTTCTATGGACTTTATTTTGGGTTGCCTAGGACTAAGAAGGGTAGGGATTCTATTTTTGTTGTTGTGGATAGATTCTCTAAGATGACACTTTTTATAGCTTGTCATAAAACCGATGATGCTTCAAACATGACGGATTTGTTCTTTAGAGAAGTCGCTATGTAATGCCCGAGGATTTGATTATCGTAATTTGCTATGAGATTAGTGAATTAAATAGATATAACAGTAAACGGGCCACTACGAGACCAGATTGGATAAAGAATATAAATTTCACCAATTTCGGGCAGAACTAGTGGCGCCCGAGCGGTAGAAAGTGACCGCCCGGGGCGGTAAGTTTCGACCGCCCGAGCGCCAGCAAGATTTGGCCAAAGGAAGCCACGGTTCATTGGCATGCAAGGGGCGAAATATATAAACGTTAATTGACTCATAATTCATCAGAAACAAGAACGAGAAAGCTCCGTGAAGCTTTTAGAAATTCTTGCGCCGGTAGTTTGCAATCCGTCCGTTAGATTTGAAATCCGACTTTGGTACCGTGTTTCTATCGTTACAGGCTACGCGTGGACGTAAGTTTTACTATGTTTTGGCATGGCTTGAAATTATGATGTTGTAGGAATCAGATATGATTCATATATGTTGTTTCTGACATATTAGACATCGTATAATTACAACCGGATTTAAGATCGGACACCGTATAGAATTGTTATGAATTTTAGAGTTGAATTGATTGGGTTTTGATACTAGATTTATACCATTATCAGTTATGAATTGGGGAAATTGATGTAATTGTTTATTATAGAGATTGTGCAGTTGAAATGATACTGAGATCAAGTAGTGACTTGGATAGGTGGTGATTAGATAAGAGATTGATAGATTTTGTGTCAACATTTCCATTTCAGATTCGTATTGTCAACCGTGACAGCAACTGTGCGACGAAAGGTATAGTACATGTTTTGTTTGGCGAATCACGACTCAAATGAGATCACATTTGAGTTTCCCCACCAAAATCACATACTTGTTTTATTGTTCATACCTTGATATGATTATGATTGTCATAGATTGGTTTATAGAACTTGTATGCAGATCTTGCTATGCTTTGGTTACAGATCGTGTAGCATTGCATTATGCTTGTTTACAGATTTTGTATTCATGCATTAAGATAGGGCAGTCTGGAGATCAGGCAGACTACTAGATGTTCGGCGATATCTCAGCTTAGGGGAAAATCACCGCCCCTATTGTAGACGCGGATACAGATCAGGCCGAAGTCTAGGAATAAGACGTACAGCACCTCGATTGGTAGGGTAGGTGACAGCCAGTGACGTCTTATTCACAACGGGATCCCTAGAGTTTTAGTCGAGTCGCATCTAGACATGATTAGGCTCGCATTGCATGACTATATATGAATGACATTCATATTAGCATGTTTCATGTTTTAGATTGTTTTATTGCATGTATACATGTTTATACTGGGATTTGTTCTCACCGGTTTTCCGGCTGTTGTTATGTCTGTATGTGTGCATAACAACAGGTGGGGCAAGATCTGGGTCACGACAGAGATGAGCGATGGACATAGCGTGGTGATCACGGGCCTAGCAGATGGACTAGTAGAATTACTTTTATCTTGTACTGTATTTCACTACTAGTTGATAGAGGATGGATTAAAACAAGAAATGTTGTATCCTATGTTTGTATATTAATGCCTAGTTAGTAACATTTGATTGAATGTTAAAAAGCAAAAATTTGACCCACGTTTTTAATAACAATCCATTTAATCCCAAGAAAAAGATTAGAGCCCGGGTCCCCACAACAGGTGGTATCAGAGCAGAGAGTTCCTTTAGACTGAGATAGGATAGAATGAGCGGGGTAGATCGAGTCTTCTTCCTTGCTTATGATGTGCTAGCATGATTATTGCTTTCCTATTACATGTTGTTTGTGTTTGATTTCTTTCAGCATGTGATAAACTGAATCAGAACCGATTCTAGATCAGAGGTAACTGACTAGAGGATGGCTGAGACAGTTGTATATCTTGTATACTAATCCTTTGGATTATTAGATATGCCTCCTAGAAGAGCAGCCGTACCTCTACGACCAGCAGCGCCAGAACAGGGGAGCACATCCGGAGATCCTATGGATGTTACAGCGACCCCTATGGAGACGTTGCTGAAGCGATTCCAATCTTTTCGACCTCCCACATTAAAAGTTACCGAGAATGCCATCGAGTGCGAAAGTTGGCTTGAGGACATTGAAATGTTATTCGACTCTTTGGAGTATAGTGACGAGAAGAGAATAAAGCTAATTGGCCATCAATTGCAAGATATAGCCAAGAATTGGTGGTTGAACATTAAGAGAGCTTTAGAGCAGCGGGGTACCGAGATTACTTGGAAGGGATTCAAGACGGAATTCTATCAGAGTTTTTTTCCCATCTCTTATCGCAAGGATAAAGGTGCTGAATTTGCCAATCTGAGGCAAGGGCAATTAAACATTGAGGAGTACGTTGCCAAATTTTCCTCTCTGCTTCGTTTTGCACCCCATGTTTCAGAAAATGATAAGGCCATGGCAGATCAGTTTATAAATGGCCTGAATCCAGATATCTTTACCTTGGTAAATACTGGGAGACCCGATAATTTCTCGGATGCATTGAATCGTGCCAAAGGAGCTGAAGCGGGATTGCTTAGGCAACGGAGTGCTCCTTATGTTGCACCGAGTCCGAGACCGCCACTACCTCCATCCCAAGTTCCTCCTCCTCGATTCGAAAGCGGTGGTAGTAGTAGTGGACGCAAAGAACAGCTGAAGGCGAAGGGGAAACAGTTTAAGCGACCTGGGAGCAGTTCGTCCAGCTCCAGCGGATCAAGACAGACTGGTTTTGATCAAGGTTCAAGGACTTCAGGTGTCTACTCTAATTCTTGTGGAGGTAGGCATGCAACTGAACAGTGCCAGGGAGTTACAGGCCGATGTAACATTTGTAGGCAACCGGGACATTTTGCCAAAGTCTGTCCACAGAGAGGCGTACAGCAAGGCCAGAGTGGAAGAGCATCCGGTTCCGTACCTCAGTTTGAGCGGCAGGCATCATCGGTTCACTCTTTTCAGCCTCCACCAGCACCGACTCAACCCAGAGGTCGTGGTAGTCAGACAGTGACTCAACCTCCGAGGCAACAGGCCCAGGTGTTTGCGTTGACAGAGGAGCAAGCACAAGATGCACCAGATGATGTGATAGCAGGTAACTGCTCTCTTTATGGTTATCCTGCTTATATCTTGATAGATACAGGTGCATCGCATACATTCATTTCAGAGCGATTTGCATTGTTGCATTCTTTGCCTGTTGAGTCTTTGCTAGATGTTGTGTCTATTAATTCCCCGTTGGGAAGTGGATTGATATCTGTAACTACGGTTAGACATTGCATTCTACAGTTTGAGGGGCATGAGATTGACCTAGATTGTATAGTGTTGGGTCTGGCTGATTTTGATTGTATAGTCGGTATTGACATGCTAACAAAGTACAGAGCTACCGTGGATTGTTTCCACAAGATTGTCAGATTCAGACCCGAGATGACAGACGAGTGGAAATTCTACGGGAAGGGTTCCAGATCTCGGATTCCCTTGATTTCGGCTCTTACTATGAACAGATTGTTACAGAAAGGAGCGGATGGTTTCTTTATTTATGCTGTAGACATGCAGATGTCGAGCCCGGCGTTGGCAGAAATACCAGTAGTGCGGGAATTTCCAGATATTTTTCCAGATGAGATCCCAGGATTACCTCCGGTTCGTGAGGTAGACTTCAGTATTGAACTTACACCAGGTACCGTCCCTATTTCGAGAGCTCCGTATAGGATGGCACCCATCGAACTAAAAGAATTGAAAGCACAATTAGAAGATCTTCTGGCCAAGGGATATATCAGACCTAGTGTATCTCCTTGGGGCGCTCCGGTGCTGTTTGTGTTAGAGTAGGTGCACGTCGAGCCAAGTGTTGGCCGACTGTTCACAATGAAACTCTTTGTATAAACGATCTTTATTTTAATAATATTTCAATTTATTAATTTGGCGCATCTTTATCTTTATACCCATGCTTGTTGCATAGATAAAGTCCTTGAATATACAAATAGTAGAAAGAATATGAGATGCTCATATGATGAGTATCATGAAACTCATATTTGGAATACTGTATATTCTAAACCGTTCCTAGTCGATTCAGCCGCCACTAAGAAGGATAAAGGCCGCTCGAGTTAGAGACTAGTATCTGCGATGTGAGTACCATGTTTCATTGGTAGGGGACATTGTGATGTCCGAGAATGCAGATAGGTGCTCCTGGTAGAGTGCACTGAACAACCCTCTATAAAGGACTTTCCAAGTGGTTCTCACTTATCGAGTGGAAAAGTCCTAGTTTATGGTTGTACACCATTAGTCCTTATGACCCGGGACAACATTGAGACTCTATATGCTAGCGTTTCACTTTGACTTGTTTACCGACTCTTATGGGGTCATCAGGTGGCAAGGTTGGGTGTTACGGCGAAACATATAGGAGTCGATGCATTGTAGTCGGGGATTCACCGCTTACCTACGGGTATGGATATCCTATGTGTTTCTCATGTATGTGTGGGTTGAAATCTCTGATCAGAGTATGGTTGTAATTATGAAAGGGGTTTCATAGATTACACCATCGATGCAACCACGACATGACACATAGTATCGATTCATTGACAACTCTCGATAAACCAATAGTTGTCGAATCGGTCGGGATATATGAGTTGAAGGGACCGTACTGTACGCTAACCATAATTGAATGGTTCTTGCAGGCACTATCATGTGATACCTAGGGAATCACGTAAGCGATGCTGCTAGGCGTTTAACGTGATTGGTTGGGTACTATCAGACTTGAGTTCTGACGCTCTTACTATCAAGGGGTTGATAAGTAAGAATGGAGCAATTGGGGTATGCTCGAATAAGGACATGTTTAGTCCGAATCACATAGAGATGTGAACCCACGGCTAGTTGTATCAATGAACCATTGAGGGCCACATAAGTACTGGCTTTGTAAATCCCGATGAGAAGTAAAATAGTTCAATGTGTTGAACGGCTTATAAATGTGTTTATAAGCATAAAGAAAATTAGAAGTATGACTTCTATGAGAGAAATATAAATTTTAATTTTTGGAAGTGTTCCTAAGATTAAAATTTGGCCAAGTAAATAATGTAGTTGAAAATTGTGATTTTCATAAACATTATTGAGGACTAAATTAAATTAATTCAAGTGTTGAATTAATTAAACACTAGTGGACCTAGTAGAGTCTAAATAATTAAATTAATTCAAGTGTTGAATTAATTAAATAATATTGAGTCTTGTAGAGCTCAATTTAAATAATTATTTAACTAGTGGGACTTGAGTAATATCAAGTAGTATTTAATTTATCTCAAATGTGTTTGAGATAATTAAAATTTAGTCTATGGTTTTTAATGTGTTAAAAACTATATTATATGCATGTCATTCTAGGGTTTGCATGCTTTGGGGAGGTGATGGGTTGGAGACTAGGCATGCAACTTTTTGTTGTTTTTGAGAGTTGCTTTTCTCACTACCTAGACTCAACTTCTCTCCCTCATTCACTACACACCTTGGCCGAAAATTAGGAGGATTTCTCTCTCAATTTTTCAAAAAATTTTGTTCTTCATTTTCTTGGAGCAAAATCAATCTCTTTGAAAAATCCTCAAGTTTTTCTAGTGCAAAACTTGAGGGGATTTACATAGCCAAGTGGTGGGCCTTATTCTTGAAGGGGAAAAGAAGGAGCTTGTAGATTTCTCTACCAAAACAAGAGCTTTGTTTTTTTTAAACAAAGTTGGAGCCATTTCATCAACTCTAAGGAGTTGATAGGTAAATTTCTACAAACATCCTATGCATGTTTTTGATTTCTTGTAAATATTGCACAAAATATATGAGGGGACCGAAATATATGCTCTAAAATTTTAATTTTTCGCTTCCGTTGCGTTTCCGGCCTCCGTAAGCGGTCCGCTTTCAAGTGGTATCCGAGCTAAGGTTACGGTTTTTGTGTAATATTTACGTAATATTGTATTGAGATCGATTTCTAACCGTTTGAGATTTTTTTGTGCAAGAAAACTCAAGGACCGAAATTTTTTGAAGAACACAAAAAAAAAAAAAAAATTTTCGGGCAGCATGTTGCTGCCCGAGGGCTGCCCGAGCTGCCCGGAATTTTCGTGCAGCAAAGGGCAGCCCGAGGGGGCTGCCCGAAAATGCAGTTTTTAAAATAAAAAAAAAAAAATTTTTTGTTGCCGGAATCCGGCGACGGAGCTCCGGCGACGGCGATGACGGCTAGGGTTTCCAAAAGTGTTTTGGATAATCTTAGTGTCATGGGCCTTGAGATGTTGGGCCATTGGATGGCCAACATATTTTGTGAAATTTAAATGGGCCAAAATATTTTTGGTGAAAAATGGTTTTTGGGCCCTTAAGTTTAAATTTACAATTGTTGCACATATTTTCTCATAAAATAAATAATTGAAGTTGGACTTTAATTATTTATAGTAAATTGTGATTTACAAGAAATTCGATTATAAATAAATTAATTTGAAAGTAGACAAAGTTGTTTGTATACTTTGTTAATTTAATTTATAATTGTGGCGGTTAGTGATTGGATCAAGATATATAATATTGGATCAATTAATTATGGTGATAATTAATTGATGGTGTATGATATATGATATTGTGCATGAAGGATGATCAAAAGCCCAAGCCCAATTTGCTAGGTGTATGCTAGGATATTTGTGTTGAATGATTGTAATAATTATCAATTTAAAGTGGGCTTGGTTTATGGCCCGTTCCCACCCCATGAGATGTATCCCTATGTGCCATGGATATTTAAATGTAAATATTAGAATAGGGGAAGATCAAGATTGGAAGATGGTGGCCTTGGTGATTATGAAGATCGAAGACATGTAATATAGGATGCTAATGTAATAGTTTTAGTTGCATTGCATCCCTTGCATTTACCCTAGGATTGGACCTAGGCCCGTGTTTGGCTCACACGGGCCATTAGTATTGGGGCAATTGATCATCTTTGTACTGTTTTCTATTTATAATATATGCATGATATGTTATAAATAATGAGTATGTGCGTTATTATTATAATAATAACAAAGTTGCATGAATCCGGCAAACATACGATCAAACATGGCGAGCTTTTAAAATAAAATTAAAGATGAGACCTTTCAAAATTAAAAACCCTCATTTTGAATAAGATTCAAAATTAATATCAAGTCCGAAAAGGGGAATTATAAATTTGTTTATAATTTCCTTGTCTTCCATCGACAATGGATGCATGATGAACGCTACCCGTACTCGGGGCTCGGCTCATATTATTGGGGAGCCTTGAGTGCCGGAAAGCTGTGACATCCATTGACATTGTGATGTGAACTACGTGGAACTCCCATGATTTCGGCTCATATTATTGAGGGAACTCATGGCGACCGTCCATTAAGGTTCAATATCGATGGGTTAGGCTTGACACGTAAAGATGAACGACGTCATATTATTGGGTCCTAATCAAACGTGAGACAAAAGTATACGTAGAGGGTTGCATGGCGATGCAATTGGAAACTACCTTTTAGGAATTGTGATGGCCGATATTATTCGGGGTCACAATTCGCTAATTGGACCTTACGTACCTTCTGAGGAAAATGTTTCCCGTTTTCACTAGAGGGTAGTGAAAATGTCAAAACAGTGGGAGCGATTATTTATGAAGTAAAAGTCCAAACTTTATATCTTATTAAATATTTTAAAATAGTCATTAACATTTATCTGTTTTACTTTTCAGTACAATCTTTGACATGTCATCAATTCGCAACCCGTTTTCGGTCATTCTCGAAAAACACATTCTAACCGGACCAAACTATATCACTTGGCTAAGAAATTTAAAGATTGTCCTAAACTCGGAGATCATCGCATATACACTTACTGAGGCGCCCCCTGCTGAGGCTCCTATAGGCTGCACTCCTGAGGAATTGCAGACCTACAAGGATTGGTGCGACCATGACTTGAAGGCGAAGTGTTATATGCAGGCTTCGATGAACGATGAGCTGCAAAGGCGATTCGAGGATGCTAAGAATGCTGCTGACATTCATATGCACCTCAAGGAGCTCTTCGGTGAGCAGACTCGGCCTTTGAGGCATGCCACAGTGAAGGAGCTCATCACTTTACGCATGCGAGATGGGACTTCGGTCCATGAGCATGGCCTAAAGTTGATTGGGCTCGTGGACAAGCTCGTAGGCATGGATTTGATCTTGCCATCGGAGTTGACCACGGATGTGTTGCTGTTGTCACTGCCCAGCTCTTTCGATCCTTTTGTCGTGAACTTCAACATGAACAAGCTTGAGCCCAGCCTTGAAGAGTTGGTGAACATGCTTGTGACCTTTGAGTCCACGATCAAGAAGGAGAAGCAGGTTCTTTTTGTGGGCTCTTCATCTGGCACGAAGACCGGTCCACCTGGGAAGGGAAAGAAGCGTTCTTTCCAGCGTACCAAGAAGAGCGAGCCCTTGAAGAGGCAGACTTCGATTCCCGTAGTGGCAGCCGCGCCAGTGAAGGCTGAAAAGACTGTTGACATCTGTCACCACTGCAAGAAGCCTGGACATTGGAGGCGTAACTGCAGGGAATATCTTGCGCAGAAGGGTTCTGCCAAAGGTATGTTCTTTATTGAAGTAAATATCTCGATTAACTCTACTTCTTGGGTATTGGATACCGGCTGTGGCTCACATCTCTGTAACGATTTGCAGGTGATGGGAAGAAGTAGAAGGCTCCGAGAGGGTGAGACCTTCTTAAGGATGGGCAATGGAGCAAGAGTTGCTGCCAAGGCCATAGGAGATGTTTGTTTAATTTTGAACAATGATTTTAAGTTTGTATTAAGAGATGTTTTATTTGTACCAGACTTGATCAAAAACATTATTTCCATTCCTATGCTTGATATCGATGTATTTTCTTGTTTATTTGGCAAAGGTGTTTGCAATATTTACAAGAATGAATGTTTAGTTGGTACGGGTGAACTTGAAAACAATCTCTACACCTTAAAATTAAAAGATATTCCACTTAACAATGTCCAAACGATAACAACAACAAATAAGCGCAAACAAGATACTCTTAATTCGGCACAATTATGGCATGCTCGATTAGGTCATATTTCCTCAAGAAGGATGAACAAGCTAGTGGGAGTTGGCATGTTTGATATGTCTGATATTAACGCTCTCACGACTTGTGAGTCCTGTCTGAAAGGAAAGATGACCAAAATTCCCTTTAAGGGCCATGCGGAGCGAGCCAAAGGGTTATTGGATTTGATCCATACCGACGTGTGCGGTCCACTTAGCATCACCACTAAGCATGGACATGCCTACTTCATCACCTTTACCGATGACCATTCGAGGTATGGGTATGTGTATTTGATGAAATACAAGTCTGAAGCCTTTGAAAGGTTCAAAGAATTCAGAAGTGAAGTAGAGAATCAATTGGGACGAAGCATCAAGACACTTCGATCGGATCGAGGTGGTGAGTACTTGAGTGCCGAGTTCCAAGAGTATCTTAGAGAGAATGGGATTCTCTCGCAGTGGACTCTGCCCGCTACACCGCAGTTGAATGGTGTTTCGGAGCGTCGTAACCGGACTTTGATGGACATGGTTCGGTCTATGATGGGGTTCACGGAGTTGCCGCCATCCTTTTGGGGATATGCGCTTGAAACAGCGGCACTGTTGTTGAACAATGTCCATACAAAGGCAGTTGACAAGACTCCATATGAGATATGGATGGGTAAGTCTCCCAAGTATTCTTATCTTAGAATATGGGGGTGTCCTGCTTATGTGAAGCAGACAGTGGGAGATAAATTGGATAGTCGATCCATTTTATGCTACTTTGTGGGATATCCAAGGAATTCAATTGGATATTACTTCTATCATCCCCAAGAAGCAAAGGTGTTTGTTTCTAGGAACGCAACCTTTTTGGAAAAGGAATTTCTATTAGATAGAAAAGGCGAGATGATAGAACTCGAAGAGGTTCGAGAGACACCCACAGTTGTAGAACCCACACCCGAGAAGCCAAGTGAGGAGATACAAGCTCCTAGAAGAACCGAGAGAGTCTCGAGACCACCTGTGAGGTATGGTCTGCTTCTTGAAGAGGGCCATGATGAGCCTAACCTTGGATGTGATCCAAGGACTTTCAAGGAAGCGTTATCGTATGCCGATTCATCCAAGTGGCTTGAAGCAATGGAATCTGAGATGAATTCCATGCATTCGAACCAAGTGTGGAATCTCGTGGATCCACCTGAGGGAATTGTTCCCATAGGGTGTAAATGGATTTACAAGAGGAAACTTGGGGCGGATGGGAAGGTATTGACCTTCAAGGCGCGATTGGTAGCAAAAGGGTATACTCAAAGGCAAGGTGTTGACTATGAGGAAACCTTTTCTCCAGTTGCGATGTTCAAGTCTATTAGGATATTGCTAGCCATAGCTGCATGGTATGACTATGAGATATGGCAGATGGATGTTAAGACAGCCTTCCTTAATGGGGATATTAAGGAAGAAATTTACATGTCTCAACCTGAGGGTTTCACATCTATCGGAAGTGAGCATATGGTATGCAAACTTCAAAGATCTATTTATGGTCTTAACCAGGCATCGAGGAGTTGGAACCTCAGATTCGATAGTACAATCAAAGAGTTTGGTTTTACTAAGAATCCTGAGGAACCCTGTGTGTATAAGAAGGTCAGTGGGAGTGCTGTGACATTCCTTGTTCTTTATGTTGATGACATTCTACTCATTGGGAATTATGTAGGAATGTTGCAATCAACTAAGATATGGTTAGCAAGTAAGTTCTCAATGCAGGACTTGGGTGAAGCATCTTTTGTATTGGGAATACAGATCTATAGAGATAGATCAAAAAGATTGCTTGGTCTCACCCAGTCCACATACATTGATACCATCGTGAAGCGGTTCTCGATGGATGAGTCCAAGAGAGGACATCTACCAATGTGTCATGGCGTGTCCCTATCCAAGTCTATGTCTCCCAAGACTGATGCAGAGATAGCGGCGATGACACGAATTCCGTATGCTTCAGCCATTGGTAGTATCATGTATGGGATGATATCTACACGTCCTGACGTGGCATTTGCACTAAGTGTAGTGAGTAGATATCAATCCAACCCCGGTCTTCCACACTGGAAAGCTGTGAAAGACATCCTCAAGTATTTGAGAAGGACCAATAAGTTGTTCTTGGTCTATGGGGGTGGAGAACTGAAATTGGAAGGCTATACCGACTCTAGCTTCCAAAGCGATGTTGATGACTCGAAGTCAACCTCCGGATTCATATTCATGCTCAATGGTGGTGCTGTCTCTTGGAAGAGTTCCAAGCAAGACAGTACTGCGGATTCCACCACTGAGGCAGAATACATTGCTGCATCGGCTGCAGCAAAGGAGGCTGTTTGGATTAGGAATTTCGTCCAAGAGTTGGGCGTCATTCCAAATGGAGTTGCTCCTATCCCGGTGATGTGCGACAACACGGGAGCCATAGCTCAGGCGAAGGAGCCAAGGTCTCATCAGAAGTCCAAACACGTATTGAGAAAGTACCACATCCTCAGAGAGATCGTGGAAAGAGGAGATGTCGTGATTGACAAAGTCGGCTCCGCAGAAAATGTTGCTGATCCACTAACTAAGCCTTTACCAGGACCATCGTTCGAGAAGCATCGCGAATCAATGGGTCTAAAGCATATAGGTAGTTGGCTCTAGTGCAAGTGGGAGATTGTTAGAGTAGGTGCACGTCGAGCCAAGTGTTGGCCGACTGTTCACAATGAAACTCTTTGTATAAACGATCTTTATTTTAATAATATTTCAATTTATTAATTTGGCGCATCTTTATCTTTATACCCATGCTTGTTGCATAGATAAAGTCCTTGAATATACAAATAGTAGAAAGAATATGAGATGCTCATATGATGAGTATCATGAAACTCATATTTGGAATACTGTATATTCTAAACCGTTCCTAGTCGATTCAGCCGCCACTAAGAAGGATAAAGGCCGCTCGAGTTAGAGACTAGTATCTGCGATGTGAGTACCATGTTTCATTGGTAGGGGACATTGTGATGTCCGAGCATGCAGATAGGTGCTCCTGGTAGAGTGCACTGAACAACCCTCTATAAAGGACTTTCCAAGTGGTTCTCACTTATCGAGTGGAAAAGTCCTAGTTTATGGTTGTACACCATTAGTCCTTATGACCCGGGACAACATTGAGACTCTATATGCTAGCGTTTCACTTTGACTTGTTTACCGACTCTTATGGGGTCATCAGGTGGCAAGGTTGGGTGTTACGGCGAAACATATAGGAGTCGATGCATTGTAGTCGGGGATTCACCGCTTACCTATGGGTATGGATATCCTATGTGTTTCTCATGTATGTGTGGGTTGAAATCTCTGATCAGAGTATGGTTGTAATTATGAAAGGGGTTTCATAGATTACACCATCGATGCAACCACGACATGACACATAGTATCGATTCATTGACAACTCTCGATAAACCAATAGTTGTCGAATCGGTCGGGATATATGAGTTGAAGGGACCGTACTGTACGCTAACCATAATTGAATGGTTCTTGCAGGCACTATCATGTGATACCTAGGGAATCACGTAAGCGATGCTGCTAGGCGTTTAACGTGATTGGTTGGGTACTATCAGACTTGAGTTCTGACGCTCTTACTATCAAGGGGTTGATAAGTAAGAATGGAGCAATTGGGGTATGCTCGAATAAGGACATGTTTAGTCCGAATCACATAGAGATGTGAACCCACGGCTAGTTGTATCAATGAACCATTGAGGGCCACACAAGTACTGGCTTTGTAAATCCCGATGAGAAGTAAAATAGTTCAATGTGTTGAACGGCTTATAAATGTGTTTATAAGCATAAAGAAAATTAGAAGTATGACTTCTATGAGAGAAATATAAATTTTAATTTTTGGAAGTGTTCCTAAGATTAAAATTTGGCCAAGTAAATAATGTAGTTGAAAATTGTGATTTTCATAAACATTATTGAGGACTAAATTAAATTAATTCAAGTGTTGAATTAATTAAACACTAGTGGACCTAGTAGAGTCTAAATAATTAAATTAATTCAAGTGTTGAATTAATTAAATAATATTGAGTCTTGTAGAGCTCAATTTAAATAATTATTTAACTAGTGGGACTTGAGTAATATCAAGTAGTATTTAATTTATCTCAAATGTGTTTGAGATAATTAAAATTTAGTCTATGGTTTTTAATGTGTTAAAAACTATATTATATGCATGTCATTCTAGGGTTTGCATGCTTTGGGGAGGTGAAGGGTTGGAGACTAGGCATGCAACTTTTTGTTGTTTTTGAGAGTTGCTTTTCTCACTACCTAGACTCAACTTCTCTCCCTCATTCACTACACACCTTGGCCGAAAATTAGGAGGATTTCTCTCTCAATTTTTCAAAAAATTTTGTTCTTCATTTTCTTGGAGCAAAATCAATCTCTTTGAAAAATCCTCAAGTTTTTCTAGTGCAAAACTTGAGGGGATTTACATAGCCAAGTGGTGGGCCTTATTCTTGAAGGGGAAAAGAAGGAGCTTGTAGATTTCTCTACCAAAACAAGAGCTTTGTTTTTTTTAAACAAAGTTGGAGCCATTTCATCAACTCTAAGGAGTTGATAGGTAAATTTCTACAAACATCCTATGCATGTTTTTGATTTCTTGTAAATATTGCACAAAATATATGAGGGGGCCGAAATATATGCTCTAAAATTTTAATTTTTCGCTTCCGTTGCGTTTCCGGCCTCCGTAACCGGTCCGCTTTCAGTTTGTGCGGAAGAAAGACGGTTCGATGCGATTGTGTATAGACTACCGGCAGCTGAACAAGGCAACGATCAAGAATAAATATCCTTTGCCTAGAATTGATGATCTATTCGATCAGTTGCAGGGATCTTCGGTCTATTCGAAGATTGATTTACGTTCTGGGTATCATCAGCTCAGAGTTCGAGATGTAGATATACCGAAGACAGCATTTCGAACTAGGTATGGACATTACGAATTTATTGTCATGTCTTTTGGTTTAACCAATGCTCCTGCGGTATTTATGGGCTTGATGAACCAAGTGTTTCAGAGATATTTAGATGAATTTGTGATCGTTTTCATAGATGATATTTTGGTGTATTCGAAGAACAGAAATGAGCATGCAGAGCATCTAAAAATTGTTTTGCAGACGTTGAGGAACGAGCGACTGTATGCTAAATTGTCAAAGTGTGAGTTTTGGTTGAATCGAGTTGTATTCTTGGGGCATATCATTTCTGGAGACGGTATTTCTGTAGATCCGAGTAAAGTGGAAGCTGTGATCAGTTGGTCGAGACCGACTTCTGTGCCAGAAATACGCAGTTTCATGGTCTTGGCCGGATACTACAGAAGATTTATCAAAGATTTCTCCAGTATTGCAAAGCCAATAACTCAATTGACGCAAAAGAATGCACCATTTGTTTGGTCAGAGGAGTGCGAGTCTAGCTTTCTAGAGTTGAAGAAAAGACTGACTAGTGCTCCAGTATTGACGATACCTTCAGGTACGGGTGATTTCGTTGTATATTGTGATGCTTCTCATAGAGGTTTGGGATGTGTTCTTATGCAGCGAGGCCATGTGATCGCATACGCCTCGAGACAATTGAAGCCACATGAAGTTCGATACCCTATTCATGATCTGGAATTGGCGGCTATCGTATTTGCATTAAAGATTTGGCGTCATTATCTCTACGGCGAGAAATTTGAGATATTTTCCGATCACAAGAGCCTAAAGTATCTATTCTCTCAATCAGAACTGAACATGAGGCAGCGTAGATGGCTTGATCTTCTGAAAGACTTTGACTGTGAAATCAAATATTATCCAGGGAAGTCAAATGCAGCAGCAGATGCCTTGAGTCGTAAGGTATGTTCTTTGTCCTTATCGACGATAGGTGTTAACAAGTTAGTTGAAAATTGCTGTACATCTGGATTAGAATTTGATACAGATAGTAAGCCACTACGACTTTTTACGATCCAAGTTGAGCCCAATTTGATTATGAGGATCAAGGAAGCACAAAGAACTGATCAGAATGTGCAAAGATCAATCCAAATGGTCAGATCAGGGCATGTATCCGAATATCAGGTACGAGATCATGTGTTGTACGTGAATAATGTTAGAGTAGGTGCCCGTCGAGCCAAGTGTTGGCCGAGTGTTCACAATGAAACTCTATGTATAAGCAGTCTTTATTTTAATAATATTTGAAATTATTATTTTGGCAAATCTTTATCTGTATACCCATGCTAGCTGCATAGATAAAGCCCTTGAATATACAAATAGTAGAAAGAATATGAGATGCTCATATGATGAGTATCATGAAACTCATATTTGTAATACTGTATATTCTAAATGGTTCCTAGTCGATTCAGCCGCCACTAAGAAGGATATAGGCCGCTCGAGTTAGAGACTAGTATCTGCGATGTGAGTACCATGTTTCATTGGTAGGGGACATTGTGATGTCCGAACATGCAGATAGGTGCTCCTTGTAGAGTGCACTGAACAACCCTCCATAAAAGGACTTTCCAAGTGGTTCTCACTTATCGAGTGGAAAAGTCCTTGTTTATGGTTGTACAGAATTAGTCCTTATGACCCGGGACAACATTGAGACTCTATGTGCTAGCGTTTCACTTTGACTTGTTTACCGACTCTTATGGGGTCATTAGGTGGCAAGGTTGGGTGTTACGGCGAAACATATAGGAGTCGATGCATTGTAGTCGGGGATTCACCGCTTACCTTCGGGTATGGATATCCTATGTGTTTTTCATGTATATGTGGGTTGAAATCTCTGATCAGAGTATGGTGGTAATTATGAAAGGGGTTTCACAGATTACACCATCGATGCAACCACAACATGACACATAGTATCGATTCATTGACAACTCTCGATAAACCAATAGTTGTCGAATCGGTCGGGATATATGAGTTGAAGGGACCGTACTGTACGCTAACCATAATTGAATGGTTCTTGCAGGCACTATCATGTGATACCTAGGGAATCACGTAAGCGATGCTGCTAGGCGTTTAACGTGATTGGTTGGGTACTATCAGACTTGAGTTCTGACGTTCTTACTATCAAGGAGTTGATAAGTAAGAATGGAGCAATTGGGGTATGCTCGTATAAGGACATGTTTAGTCCGAATCACATGGAGATGTGAACCCACGGCTAGTTGTATCAATGAACCATTGAGGGCCACACAAGTATTGGCTTTGTAAATCCCGATGAGAAGTAAAATAGTTCAATGTGTTGAACGGCTTATAAATGTGTTTATAAGCGTTAAGAAAAATAGAAGTATGACTTCTAAGAGAGAAATATAAATTTTAATTTATGGAAGTGTTCCTAAGATTAAAATTTGGCCAAGTAAATAATGTAGTTGAAAATTGTGATTTTCATAAACATTATTGGGGACTAAATTAAATTAATTCAAGTGTTGAATTAATTAAACACTAGTGGACCTAGTAGAGTCCAAATAATTAAAAATAATTCAAGTGTTGAATTAATAATATTGAGTCTTGTAGAGCTCAATTAAAATAATTATTTAACTAGTGGGACTTGAATAAATTCAAGTAGTATTTAATTAATCTCAAATGTGTTTGAGATAATTAAAATTTAGTCCATGGTTTTTAATGTGTTAAAAACCATATTATATATGCATGACATGCTAGGGTTTGCATGCTTGGGAGGTGAAGAGACTTTGAATACTTTTTAATAAAATAATGCATGGCATGGGCATCAATTTTTTCACTTTTCCCACACCCAAGTCTAGACTTCACTCCCTCATTCCAACCTTGTCTTGGCCGAAATTTTCTAGTCTTTCTCTCCCAAAAATTCTTCTCTCTTTTGTTCTTCAAGTGTTGGAGAATAAAAGATTTCTCATTGAAAAATCCTCTTGATTTTTCTAGTGCAAATCAAGAGGGGTTTTACATAGCTTGTGGTGGGCTTGATTTTGAAGGAAAGGAAGTTGGAGGCTTGTAGATCTTCAACCTTGAAGAGCTTTGTTGTTTACAACAAAGTTGGTGCCATACATCAACCTCAAGAGGTTGATAGGTAATTTTCTAAAACATCCTATGTATGACATTTTGGTGTTTATTGTATTTGTTGCACAAAACATTGTGGTGGCCGAATTTTTGTATGAAAAATTAAAAATTTTTAACTTCCGTTGCGCTTCCGGTCACCGTAACCGATCCCCTTTCAAATAACCGTCTAGTTGTGCCAGATGTTGCAGATTTGAGACAGCAGATTCTGACAGAGGCACATTGTAGTCGGTTCAGCATTCATCCTGGTGGCAGGAAGATGTACAACGACTTGAAGACACAGTTCTGGTGGAAGCAAATGAAGTCAGACATTGCCGAATTTGTGTCTAAGTGTTTGAACTGCCAACAGGTGAAAGTCGAGAGGAAGAAGCCTGGTGGATTACTTCAAAGTTTAGCCATTCCAGAATGGAAATGGGATCACATTTCCATGGATTTCGTGACAAAGTTACCTAGATCATCCAAAGGCTGTGATGCAATTTGGGTCGTTATCGACAGATTGACCAAATCAGCTTGTTTCATCCCGTACCGAATGACTTACAGACACGATCAGATGGCGGAGATATATATTCGAGAGGTAGTCAGATTGCATGGAGTGCCGAAGTCTATCGTATCAGATCGTGATCCACGATTCACTTCACACTTCTGGCACAGTCTACAGCAGGCCTTAGGTACGACATTACACCTGAGTACTGCTTACCATCCTCAGACAGACGGACAGTCAGAACGGACTATCCAGACATTAGAGGATATGTTGAGAGCCGTCGTGCTAGATTTTGGCATTGGTTGGCAAGATTCCTTACCTCTTTGCGAATTCTCTTACAATAATAGCTATCAGACGAGTATCGAAATGGCACCGTTTGAAGCTTTGTATGGCAAGAAGTGCAGATCTCCGCTATACTGGGATGACGTTTCAGAGGTACCAGAACTGGGACCAGATATGATTCGTGACATGACAGAGAAGGTGAAACTCATTCAGAAGAAGATGAAGACAGCACAAGATCGACAAGCAAAGTATGCCAATATCAGACGTAGACCGTTAGTATTTGAGGCGGGAGATAGAGTATTCTTGAAGATTTCCCCATTCAGAGGCGTTGTTCGATTTGGCAAACGCGGGAAACTATCTCCTCGATACATTGGTCCTTACGAGATTCTTGAGAAGATTGGCGATCGAGCTTATCGACTTGCACTTCCTCCTTCTCTATCCGGGATACATGATGTCTTTCATGTATCGATGTTGCGTAAGTATATGCCAGATGTTTCTCATGTCATTCAACCTGACGAAGCTGAACTTGATCAGACTTTGAGCTATGTGGAACAACCGATACAGATCCTGGATCGGAAAGAAAAGAAACTCAGAACGAAGAATATTCCAATTGTGAAAGTTCAGTGGAGTCGACATGGCATTGAGGAAGCGACTTGGGAGACAGAGGCAAGCATGAGACAGAAACACCCCGAGTTATTTATATGATGTAAGTATTAATCTAGCTTTGATGTCATTACTTTGATGCTTTCAATGATAGAATGATGTATGAGTTCGAGGACGAACTCTTATCTAAGAGGGGGAGAAATGTAATGCCCGAGGATTTGATTATCGTAATTTGCTATGAGATTAGTGAATTAAATAGATATAACTGTAAACGGGCCACTACGAGACCAGATTGGATAAAGAATATAAATTTCACCAATTTCGGGCAGAACTAGTGGCGCCTGAGCGGTAGAAAGTGACCGCCCGAGCGCCAATGTTCCATGGCATCACGTTCGGGCAGAAGGTGTGGCGCCCGGGCGGTAATTTATGACCGCCCGAGCGCCAGAATCTCGCATGGCGGGCAGAACCTTCCGCGCCCGGGCGGTAGATCTTTACCGCCCGAGCGCCGAGCTCGCGCCCGGGCGGTAAGTTTCGACCGCCCGAGCGCCAGCAAGATTTGGCCAAAGGAAGCCACGTTTCATTGGCATGCAAGGGGCGAAATATATAAACGTTAATTGCCTCATAATTCATCAGAAACAAGAACGAGAAAGCTCCGTGAAGCTTTTAGAAATTCTTGCGCCGGTAGTTTGCAATCCGTCCGTTAGATTTGAAATCCGACTTCGGTACCGTGTTTCTATCGTTACAGGCTACGCGTGGACATAAGTTTTACTATGTTTTGGCATGGCTTGAAATTATGATGTTGTAGGAATCAGATATGATTCATATATGTTGTTTCTGACATATTAGACATCGTATAATTACAACCGGATTTAAGAACGGACACCGTATAGAATTGTTATGAATTTTAGAGTTGAATTGATTGGGTTTTGATACTAGATTTATACCATTATCAGTTATGAATTGGGGAAATTGATGTAATTGTTTATTATAGAGATTGTGCAGTTGAAATGATACTGAGATCAAGTAGTGACTTGGATAGGTGTTGATTAGATAAGAGATTGATAGATTTTGTGTCAACATTTCCATTTCAGATTCGTATTGTCAACCGTGACAGCAACTGTGCGACGAAAGGTATAGTACATGTTTTGTTTGGGGAATCACGACTCAAATGAGATCACATTTGAGTTTCCCAACCAAAATCACATACTTGTTTTATTGTTCATACCTTGATATGATTATGATTGTTATAGATTGGTTTATAGAACTTGTATGCAGATCTTGCTATGCTTTGGTTACAGATCGTGTAGCATTGCATTATGCTTGTTTACAGATTTTGTATTCATGCATTAAGATAGGGCAGTCTGGAGATCAGGCAGACTACTAGATGTTCGGCGATATCTCAGCTTAGGGGAAGATCACCGCCCCTATTGTAGACGCGGATACAGATCAGGCCGAAGTCTAGGAATAAGACGTACAGCACCTCGATTGGTAGGGTAGGTGATAGCCAGTGACGTCTTATTCACAACGGGATCCTTAGAGTTTTAGTCGAGTCGCATCTAGACATGATTAGGCTCGCATTTCATGACTATATATGAATGACATTCATATTAGCATGTTTCATGTTTTAGATTGTTGTATTGCATGTATACATGTTTATACTGGGATTTGTTCTCACCGGTTTTCCGGCTGTTGTTATGTCTGTATGTGTGCATAACAACAGGTGGGGCAGGATCTGGGTTACGACAGAGATGAGCGATGGACATAGCGTGGTGATCACGGGCCTAGCAGATGGACTAGTAGAATTACTTTTATCTTGTACTGTATTTCACTACTAGTTGATAGAGGATGGATTAAAACAAGAAATGTTGTATCCTATGTTTGTATATTAATGCCTAGTTAGTAACATTTGATTGAATGTTAAAAAGCAAAAATTTGACCCACGTTTTTAATAACAATCCATTTAATCCCAAGAAAAAGATTAGAGCCCGGGTCCCCACACGCTAGGTTGCATGGCATGCCTAGGACTATTGTTTCTGGTCGCGATGTTAAATTATTGAGTTACTTTTGAAAGACTTTTGTGGGGACCCGGACGCTAATCATCTTTGTGATTTAATTATCAATAAAGATAAAACAGGGTCTAAAAATTTTTTCGTTTTAAGATATAACTGCGGAAGGTAATGGAATCTAAATACTATACATGTCTGTATAAAATACATTTCAGTATTTAAGTACAACAAGCTAATTTAAGGTTCAACTACTAAAGTCCAGTAATAAAACCAAGTCTACTGTATGTCCGGAATCACCACGCTACACTCGTCTTCTCTCATCATCATCTTGACCCTGATCCAGCCCCACCTGTTGTCATGCACACATACAAAACAAGACAACAGCCGGATAACTCCGGTGAGAATAAATCCCAGTATAAAACATGGTAAGCATGTATATATTCAAAATAATTCATGATTAGAATCAAAATAATAGATTTCCTAATCTACGAAATCCATTTAAACTCGCATGCAATTTAAATCAATAAATATGCACATAAACAATCTAAATCATACAAACATGCTATCATAACTGAAAGCAATAACGATGGGTCCCATGATCTAGGAGCCACATCCATATGAGCATGCAGTCCTAATCAAATCATGTCTAGACTCGACTCAACTATAACTCTCGGGATCCCGGGGTGAATAAGACGTCACTGGCTGTCACCTACCCAACCACTCGGGGCGACTGTACGTCTTATTCCTAGACTTCGGTCCGAGCTGTATCGACGGCTGGCAATAGGAGTAATGACTACTCCTAAGTTGAGATACACCGAACGTCTAGAAGTCTGACAATGACTGTCAAGACTTTCCTATCTTAAATGCAATTAATAACAATTTATCATCATAACATAATCATATAAAACATAACAAGAGTATAGTATGTGATTTAGTGGGCAACTCAACGCGATCTCAATTGAGTTGTTCTTCCCGAATATCACATGAATTATACCTTTATCTTCCCCGTCTGAGGAAGACGAAATCTCGAAGTCCAGTCTGTCCATCTTCAATCTGAAATGACAAGAATAAATACGCTGTATCAATGTGTAGCCCAAAACACAATCTGTTCTGATCAATACCTTTATAAACTACAATCTGATTCATATCAACAATATCACGAGATAACAGAAACCAATACTGAATCTGATCAATCTGTACCAACTGATGTTTAGACGGCATAACACTACAGTCTTGTAACCCCGTCAGTCTTAACATCACAAATATAATACCAGAATCCCTAATAAATCTCAGTACATTCTATAACTTCAGTACCGGTATACTTTAAAATGAATAACAGCATAATTCTGATCGCAATCTCAATCACATCAACTCTAAAATTCATAATAATTCTATAAACAATCTGTTTCTAAATCTGACTTCGATTCTACAATATCTACGGTAGTAGAAACACCATATCCGAATCATATTCAATTCTAACAACATCATAAATTCAAATCTTGTCTAAATGTAGTACAACTTACGTCCTTGTGTAGCTCGTAGCGAGAGGAGTTCAGAACTGAAGTCAGATTCCAATTTAGATAAACGATTTGCTCGTAAATCAATTTCTAAAGAAAAAGAACAAAGCTTTTCCCTAAACCCTCGATTTTCTCCTTCCAATTCTGAAGAATTGCATGCCAATATATATATATATACATACCTTCCGTGCATGCAAAGCAAATGGCACAACCTTTGTGCAACAGGTCTCGCGCATATGCGCGGCCACTACTCGCGCATATGCGCGAGACCTACTGTCTCGGCGAAACTGCTACTCGCGCATATGCGCCATTAATTCCGCGCATATGCGCCACCCCTTCTGGCCCTCCCGCGCATATGCGCCACTCTATTCGCGCATATGCGCCACTGGTTCTGGCCTTGCCGCGCATGTGCGCGCACTTACACCGCGCATGTGCGCCAAACTTTCTGGATTTCTCCCTTGGCTTCTCGCATGGCTCGCGCATATGCGCGTACACTTCTCGCGCATATGCGTGAGACCTTCGAGTCACGCACACGCAATATTCTTCCTTTCAAAATCTAACAAGAACGCGTCCCGTCTATAATTATCTTGATTAATTCAATAAATCATTCCGAATTAATCTCCGATTACAGTAATCATATCCAAATCATTTCAGATTACGGTAATTAAATTCTCGGGCATTACATTTCTCCCCCTCTTAGATCTGAGTTCGTCCTCGAACTCACCAATCATCAAACCATATTTATCAGAAGAACTGTATAACAGAGTTTAACATCCAAACTCACTTCACTAACAACATTTTGAGGTATCTTTCTTTAACTCATTCTAGCCGAATCAATCTCTGATTGTAGTCTGGAATCAGAATTCATCAAGTATCTCAGTCGGATAACATTGGCTATACAACATCCGTATATACTAATTGCAATCCATAACAAAGCAATACCACCTGTAGTTGCTATTCCATCAGTTTATTCCAATTAAGGACATATTCCATCTTCGGTTTCAAATACCAATCGTCATCATCCGACATTGGTTTCCTACATCTATCCATTCTGCACCATCTTGATAACTAGTGCTAACATCTCGCACTAGAGTTCTATCAATATTTTTCAATATCTGAACAAGACACTCCGACTACCTGTCAATTTGTGAACAATCTGCCAGATAGAGCTGATGATATAATCTACCACAAGTACACACTTAATCGTAATCATAGTCTGATATACTCTACTCGAAATCATCATTCTAGTCAATCTGACTATTTCTTTGACAGGGATCTCTGTCACCTAGTTTTGTTGGTACATCTTCTTATACAACCTACTAGATATAGATTGAACAATCTATCAATCACAATCATCGCACATCTCTATCTGAAGAAAATAGCGGTAATTTTATTACATCAGTCCTAGAAATGTACTTCCATTTCTATTCAGGAATATACTAAGTCGGTAATCATCTTCTGATTCCTAGCTTTCTGGCTTCTTTTGTTAGCGATCCAGACATATCAGTACCATTTTTACCAACCTTTCGGTACAAATTCTGTTATAACTGATCAAATCTGTCTATACCAACACTATTTGTTCGAGTATCATACATTCTGAAATATCTGAATGAAAACTGAATCCCCTACGGTGCATTTCTGACACTACTTGTGACTTCAGATTCGAACTATCCGGTATAAACAATCAGCTAATAATATAAAATAATGAAGAAATACCTACCTGGCATTCGGCTCTGACTACCCATATCAAAAGCTATAAATAATTCTGAAACATTCTGACATCACACAATAGAAGTAGTCTGTCTGATACAAACACAAAGTCACATATCTGTTACTGTAAACGATACTCTGCTCTGATTTCAACTGCTTACAATAAACTGTATTACACTGATTCACAATAACGGTAATATCACATCGAATTCTGAATAGAAAGAACTTATACAGATCTAGTGAGTTTAAGAAACTCATAACATAATAAATTCTGGCTGGCTGACCAAATCTTCATACTGCCCAGATCAACTGTTATATCTCATTTGCAAATAGAATATACTCCCAACCAATATAAAATGTCTCAAATACTGATTTAGAACAATAACAATACTCAGCAGATATACAGCAATACGAGAATAAGATAATCTGTCCAGCTTAGATAAGAAAGTTCTGACATATCTGACATTCTGCTAATTCTGACATTCCTGATACCACATAGTCTGAATATAAACCTGTATCAATAACTGCATTCGGATCCCTACCTGACCCATTGCTGTATACAATAATCACAGTTCTCGGAATAGTCAATATAAACAATCAGATGCTGTGGATATATCCCGGAATCATAGATATAACAAGCATAATTCTTCAAAATACCCCTGAACACATAATCTGTCAATCTAGAAACAGAACTAAAATGTCTTCAAGAGAAATACACAATCAACTGGATTCTTTAGCCCATACTTTAATCTGTCAATTCTTTCAATTCTCTCTGATAGAGAACCCATCTGACATCTTATCTAAGCAAACACCAGTTAACTATTATCTTACTATCAAATTTTAGACTCGATTTCAGTGGATCTACTGGATACATAAGGATACCATCTGTTCCTTTCTGTAATAATCGAGTCCTAAACCCTAAAATTTTCTAAGGACTTCTGGATCGAAAATCCTCATTTATCACCTAGATCTGGTCTTAATCTTACTATTTCTGGAACACATGCTACAATATTTCGGTACTTGTTCAGCATATTCATGTCAATAATACAATCCAAATCAGATAGTTACAAGTACATCATAATCTAATCCAGTCCCATCCTAATCTAACTGTAGTATATAATATGTCACAGAAATTTCTGATATCAACATATTCCTCAACAGCCAAGGAATCAATACTACAGTATACACAGACCCAACAGATGCAGCATATCTCCATACTACTCATTCACAGATACTCATAACGAATGCATTAGTATATATCAATACGTATGCAATATAATCATAAAGAATGGTACCTGTTGTAACTACTGGGTCTGTTTTTCACGCATTGCCACCCGATGGTCCTGCTCCCCAGAATCTTTGGGAACCCTTCTGAGGACACACTCTAGCAAAATGCCCATGTTCGGTGGGATGTTGCATCTACCAGTCACTCCCTGGCATTGTTCGGTGGGATGTCCCTCCACACCTAGCGCAATAGACTCCAGTATAACTCGAACTGGAACCACTGGAACTGGAGGAACCACTGCCTAACTTCTTGAACTGTTTCTTCCGAGCTTTCAGCAAATCTTGCTTTCCACTCGTGCTGCCACGTTCAAATCTCGAAGGGGATTGTGGTGTCTGGGGTTGCTTCACACACAACCTCGTTAATTGTCGAATCAGACTCTCTTCTGCTCTCTTTGCTTTACTCAAGACATCAGCAAAGTGATAGGGTCGCTGTAGATTCATGAATGCAACTATCTCCGAATTCAATCCTCTAATGAATTGATTCACTACAGCTTCATCATCCCTAGCCATATGAGGAGCAAAACGCAACAGAGTAGAAAATTTAGCAGCATAATCATCAATATTCAATTGACCTTGACTTAAATTCTCAAATTCTGCTTTCTTGTCTTCTCGGTACGAAGCGGAGAAAAATCTTTGACAGAATTCAGTCTTGAAGACTTCCCACGTGATCACAGTACCACGTAGTGCTAATACTCTTTTGATTGTAATCCACCAACTTCTGGCAGCCTCTTGTAATTAGTGAAATACCAATTTAACTCTTTGGTCATCTGTACAATCCAGTAGATCAAACAATATCTCTATGTCCTCAACCCAGTGCTGACACGTTTCAGGCGTCTCTGTACCACTCAGAATCGGCGGCTGAAATAACTGAAATTCTGCCAACTTGGTTTCCATCGGAGTCGCTGACACATCTATCTGCGGTTCTGGTATATATGGCTACTCATACGAAGTACTGCCTGTTTCCAAAATCCTTCGGGGAGGTACATCTGATTACCACAAACATTAATAACCCAATAATACAATGCTGTGCCAATCCTTTCTGATCATGATCATCTTACTGCTGATCATGAATCCGATCTGATTCATATTCAAGAATACATAATACCAATTCAAATCATATAATCAGGTAAACATGTATCTTTAAGCAGTAACACATAGTCTCATGCTAGCACACAATGTCAGTCAACATTAAAATCAATCTCATGCTAGCACACACATGCAAGGAAAGAAAATTCATCTACCCCGCTCATTCTCTTCTATCTTAATCTAAGTCAATCTAAAAGATCTATCAGTTCTGACTATCTCAATCTAAAGATCTATCTCTAAAGGATCTTCGCTCTGATACCACCTGTTGTGGGGACCCGGACGCTAATCATCTTTGTGATTTAATTATCAATAAAGATAAAACAGGGTCTAAAAATTTTTTCGTTTTAAGATATAACTGCGGAAGGTAATGGAATCTAAATACTATACATGTCTGTATAAAATACATTTCAGTATTTAAGTACAACAAGCTAATTTAAGGTTCAACTACTGAAGTCCAGTAATAAAACCAAGTCTACTGTAAGTCCGGAATCACCACGCTACACTCGTCTTCTCTCATCATCATCTTGACCCTGATCCAGCCCCACCTGTTGTCATGCACACATACAAAACAAGACAACAGCCGGATAACTCCGGTGAGAATAAATTCCAGTATAAAACATGGTAAGCATGTATATATTCAAAATAATTCATGATTAGAATCAAAATAATAGATTTCCTAATCTACGAAATCCATTTAAACTCGCATGTAATTTAAATCAATAAATATGCACATAAACAATCTAAATCATACAAACATGCTATCATAACTGAAAGCAATAACGATGGGTCCCATGATCTAGGAGCCACATCCATATGAGCATGCAGTCCTAATCAAATCATGTCTAGACTCGACTCAACTATAACTCTAGGGATCCCGGGGTGAATAAGACGTCACTGGCTGTCACCTACCCAACCACTCGGGGCGACTGTACGTCTTATTCCTAGACTTCGGTCTGAGCTGTATCGACGGCTGGCAATAGGAGTAATGACTACTCCTAAGTTGAGATACACCGAACGTCTAGAAGTCTGACAATGACTGTCAAGACTTTCCTATCTTAAATGCAATGAATAACAATTTATCATCATAACATAATCATATAAAACATAACAAGAGTATAGTATGTGATTTAGTGGGCAACTCAACGCGATCTCAATTGAGTTGTTCTTCCCGAATATCACATGAATTATACCTTTATCTTCCCCGTCTGAGGAAGACGAAATCTCGAAGTCCAGTCTGTCCATCTTCAATCTGAAATGACAAGAATAAATACGCTGTATCAATGTGTAGCCCAAAACACAATCTGTTCTGATCAATACCTTTATAAACTACAATCTGATTCATATCAACAATATCACGAGATAACAGAAACCAATACTGAATCTGATCAATCTGTACCAACTGATGTTTAGACGGCATAACACTACAGAATTGTAACCCCGTCAGTCTTAACATCACAAATATAATACCAGAATCCCTAATAAATCTCAGTACATTCTATAACTTCAGTACCGGTATACTTTAAAATGAATAACAGCATAATTCTGATCGCAATCTCAATCACATCAACTCTAAAATTCATAATAATTCTATAAACAATCTGTTTCTAAATCTGACTTCGATTCTACAATATCTACGGTAGTAGAAACACCATATCCGAATCATATTCAATTCTAACAACATCATAAATTCAAATCTTGTCTAAATGTAGTACAACTTACGTCCTTGTGTAGCTCGTAGCGAGAGGAGTTCAGAACTGAAGTCAGATTCCAATTTAGATAAACGATTTGCTCGTAAATCAATTTCTAAAGAAAAAGAACAAAGCTTTTCCCTAAACCCTCGATTTTCTCCTTCCAATTCTGAAGAATTGCATGCCAATATATATATATATACATACCTTCCGTGCATGCAAAGCAAATGGCACAACCTTTGTGCAACACGTCTCGCGCATATGCGCGGCCACTACTCGCGCATATGCGCGAGACCTACTTTCTCGGCGAAACTGCTACTCGCGCATATGCGCCATTAATTCCGCGCATATGCGCCACCCCTTCTGGCCCTCCCGCGCATATGCGCCACTCTACTCGCGCATATGCGCCACTTGTTCTGGCCTTGCCGCGCATGTGCGCGCACTTACACCGCGCATGTGCGCCAAACTTTCTGGATTTCTCCCTTGGCTTCTCGCATGGCTCGCGCATATGCGCGTACACTTCTCGCGCATATGCGCGAGACCTTCGAGTCACGCACACGCAATATTCTTCCTTTCAAAATCTAACAAGAACGCATCCCGTCTATAATTATCTTGATTAATTCAATAAATCATTCCGAATTAATCTCCGATTACAGTAATCATATCCAAATCATTTCAGATTACAGTAATTAAATTCTCGGGCATTACAACTTTCTGGGCTAAACTTGGCACAAAATTGTTGTTTTCTACTACTTGTCATCCTCAGACGGATGGACAAACTGAAGTTGTCAATAGAACTTTGGGAACACTTTTGCGTGCTATTCTTAAAAATAACTTGGATTGACATTTCTATGGACTTTATTTTGGGTTTGCCTAGTACTAAGAAGGGGAAGGATTCAATTTTTGTTGTTGTGGATAGATTCTCTAAGATGACACATTTTATAGCTTGTCATAAAACCGATGATGCTTCAAACATTGCGGATTTGTTCTTTAGAGAAGTCGTTAGGTTGCATGGCATGACTAGGACTATTGCTTCTGATCGCGATGTTAAATTCTTGAGTTACTTTTGGAATACTTTTTGGGCTAAACTTGGCACAAAATTGTTGTTTTCTACTACTTATCATCCTCAAACGGATGGACAAACTAAAGTTGTCAATAGAACTTTGGGAACACTTTTGCGTGTTATTCTTTAAAAGAACTTGGATTGACATTTCTATGGACTTTATTTTGGGTTGCCTAGGACTAAGAAGGGGAGGGATTCTATTTTTGTTGTTGTGAATAGATGCTCTAAGATGGCACATTTTATAGCTTGTCATAAAACCGATGACGCTTCAAACATTGCGGATTTGTTCTTTAAAGAAGTCGCTAGGTTGCGTGGCATGCCTAGGACTATTTTTTCTGGTTCGATGTTAAATTCTTGAGTTACTTTTGGAAGACTTTATGGGCTAAACTTGGCACAAAATTGTTGTTTTCTACTACTTGTCATCCTCAAACGGATGGACAAACTGAAGTTGTCAATAGAATTTTGGGAACACTTTTGCGTGCTATTCTTAAAAAGAACTTGGATTGACATTTCTATGGACTTTATTTTTGGGTTGTCTAGGACTAAGAAAGAGAGAGATTCTATTTTCGTTGTTGTGGATAGATTCTCTAAGATAGCAGATTTTATAGCTTGTCATAAAACCGATGATGCTTCAAACATTGCGGATTTGTTCTTTAGAGAAGTCGTTAGGTTGCATGGCATAACTAGGACTTTTGCTTTTGATCGTGATGTTAAATTCTTGAGTTACTTTTGGAATACTTTATGGGCTAAAATTGGCACAAAATTGTTATTTTCTACTACTTGTCATCCTCAAACGGATGGACAAACTGTAGTTACAATACAACTTTCCGAAAACTTTTGCGTGCTATTCTTAAAAAAGAACTTGGATTGACATTTATATTGAATTTATTTTGGGTTGCCTAGGACTAAGAAGGGGAGGGATTCTATTTTTGTTGTTGTGGATAGATTCTCTAAGATGGCACATTTTATAGCTTGTCATAAAACCTATGATGCTTCAAACATTGCGGATTTCTTCTTTAGAGAAGTCGTTAGGTTGCATGGCAAGACTAGGACTATTGCTTCTGATCGCGATGTTAAATTCTTGAGTTACTTTTGGAAGACTTTATGTGCTAAACTTGGCACAAAATTGTTGTTTTCTACTACTTTTCCTCCTCAAACGGATGGATAAATTGAAGTTGTCAATAGAACTTTGGGAACACTTTTGCGTGCTATTCTTAAAAAGAACTTGGATTGACATTTCTATGGACTTTATTTTGGGTTGACTAGGACTAAGAAGGGGAGGGATTCTATTTCTTTTGTTGTGGATAGATTCTCTAAGATGGCACATTTTATAGCTTGTCATAAAACCGATGATGCTTCAAACATTCCGGATTTGTTCTTTAGAGAAGTTGTTAGGTTGCGTGGCATGCCTAGGAATATTGTTTCTGGTCGCGATTTTAAATTCTTGAGTTACTTTTGGAAGACTTTCTGGGCTAAACTTGGCACAAAATTGTTGTTTTCTACTACTTGTCATCCTCAAACGGATGGACAAACTGAAGTTGTCAATAGAACTTTGGGAACACTTTTGCGTGCTATTCATAAAAAGAACTTGGATTGACATTTCTATGGACTTTATTTTGGGTTTGCCTAGTACTAAGAAGGGGAGGGATTTATTTTTGTTGTTGTGGATAGATTCTCTAAGATGGCACATTTTATAGCTTGTCATAAATCGATGATGCTTCAAACATTGCGGATTTGTTCTTTAGAGAAGTCGTTTGGTTGCATGGCCTGACTAGGACTATTGCTTCTGATCGCGATGTTAAATTCTTGAGTTACTTTTGGAAGACTTTTGTGGGGACCCGGACGCTAATCAAGTACTTAATCATGTTTGGGACTAATTAATCAATTATAAAACAGGGTCTAAATTTTTTTCCAAATACAAAGCGGAAACGTAATGTAATTTACTCAAATTTCATATTAAACATGAACATACATCTCAGTATAAAAGTACAAGTCCTGTACAACATACATTTATTCAACTAGGGTTGAACAACTAATATCAAGTGTCTAACCCTATCTCTAAACCACGTCCGAAATCGCCACGCTAAACTCGTCTTCTCTCATCCTCTTCTTGACCCTGATCCAGCCCCACCTGTTGTCATGCACACATACAAAACAAGACAACAGCCGGATAACTCCGGTGAGATATAAATATCCCAGTATAAACAATGTAAACATGCAATCATATAAAAGCATATACGACAGCATATATAAGACATATTCTTAACCTGTATCAAATCAGAATACATAAATCAATATCAAACATTCAATAATCATGAATGGCATAAACAATGTAAATCAACATGTCATATCAGACTCCACTCAACCGACGCGTCGTCATCAGACTCGACTCCACTGACGCGTCGTCTCAGACTCGACTCAACTCTATCCTAGGGATCCCGATGTCTGAATATAGGTATTATATCGAATCTCAGTCGATAGACGGCATCGATATAATTCATATATCAGTGTCTGGGCGAATCAGCCGCAGAATTGACGACTCAGTCAATAACCCGACGAATCAGCCGGTAATTAGGCGAATCAGTCAATAACCAGACGAATCAGCCTGTAATTAAGCGAATCAGCTTAGGTTTAGACGAATCAGTCTATGACCCGACGAATCAGCCGGTGACTAGGCGAATCAGCCTATAATAAGACGAATCAGTCAATAACCCGACGAATCAGCCGGTGACTAGGCGAATCAGCCTATGACTCAACGACTCAGTAATCAATACATACAGTCAGTATCTAAGCAAATCAGTCAATGACTAGCGAATCAGCAGTCATTACATGCAGTAGCTATAAATCAATAAGCTACAAATATCAATCTTATCACACAGTAGCTATAAATCAATAAGCTACAATCATAAGTCTGATTAATTGCAAATATCAATGCAATAAGTAAAAGTATGTGATTTAGGGAAACTCGAGTCAAACCTCACTCGAGTTGTGCAATCCCAACTCAACATTAATTTATACCTTTCTTTCTGATACCCTGGCTTTGTCGAAGTCTCGAACCCCAAGCCTGTCAATACTCAATCTGACAAGAACAATATCGAGGAGTATAATATCAATACACCTCTCAAATCAAATCTGTTCTGCTCAATACTTAACTTACTTCAATATCGATGGCATAACGGTATAATATCAATATACCCAACCATACCATATCAGTCAGATATCAATTCTAGTATCTCCTACTCGATAACAATTCAATTCTGATATCAACTCGACTCCAAAACTACTCCGAAATTCATAACAATTCTATAATCAGTCCGTTTCTTAATCTGACTTCGATTCTATGATGTCTACTATGTCAAGCACAACATATATGAGTTCCATTCAATTCTGACAATATCATAATTTCAAAGCATGTCAAAACGTAGTAAAACTTACGTCCAGTTGTAGCCTACGTTGCTAGGAACTCGATACTGAAGTCAGATTTAAAATCAGACGGACGGATTTCTCGCAAAAGGCGTAAGGATTTTCTGTGCCAAAGATTCGACCCTTTCTCTGAATTTTCTAATGCTTTTTCGAAGGATTCATGCATATATATACTCGTGCATGCAAGCTAAGAGGTGTCACCATTTTTCGCACAACACGTCGCACCGCGAGTGCGGTAGGTGTAAGACCGCGGGTGCGCTCATGGTTTGACAATCTTATCTTTTCTGAAATTGCATGACCGCGGGTGCGGTACATGTCAAGACCGCGGGTGCGGTACTGCACCGCGGGGGCGGTCCCTGTTAACACCGCGGGTGCGGTGAGGCTTCGGCCTCCTCTTCACAATTTCATTAATATCGACTTAAAATCTTGGCATTACTTTCTCCAGCTAATCCGTTCTGTCTATAATCATTTCAGATTAATCTCAAATTACTGTAATAACATCTCGGGCCTTACATTTCTCCCCCTCTTAGATCTGAGTTCGTCCTCGAACTCGCAAGTAATCAATTCAGATTATCAGAAGAAATGTATACAGAGTTTAAATTAAAAACTCATCTCAAAGAATCTGTTCTGAAATTTCAATCTCATATCAAATTCTATCTCTACAACTAGCTCTGATAAAGTCAATCTCGCAACACTGGCTATACATCATCCGTATATGCCAATCTGCAATCTATAACAAAACAATACCATCTGTAGTTGTTATCCTATCTGTTTATCCCAATCGAGAACATAATCAATCTTCATCTTCAATTACCAATCGTTATTATCCAACGTTGGTTTCTTAAATCTGTCCATTCTGAACTATCTTGATAGCTACTGTCATACAATCAATCATGTCATGACAATAATCTATATCAACTAGTACTATCATCCAGTACCAAAGTTCTACAATTATCTGTCAATATCTGGTAATCTATTCTGACTATCTGTCAATCTGTAATAAATTTGCACAAGAGAGCTTATGATATAATCTATCACAAGTACAACTCCGTCAAAATCACAATCTGATATCATCTAATTCTTGCATTCTCGTCAATCTGACTGTTTCTTTGACATTGATCTATGCCATCTGGTTCTGTTTGTACGTAATCTGGTACAAACTGATAGATATAGATTAATCTGTCAATCATAATCATATCATATCATAATCTAAAGAAAATGGCGGTAATTTCATTACGAAAGCCATAGAAATGTACTCCCATTTCTATTCAGAACTATACAAAATCTGTAATAATCTTCTGATTTCTATCTTTCTATCTTTTCTGTTAGCAATTTAGACATATCAGTACAATTTCTGCCAACATTTCAATACAATTCTGTTATAACTGATCTCATCTGTCTATATCACCACTATCTGTTCGAATATAATACAGTCTCAGTCATCAGGCTGAACACTGAATCCATGACTATAAGCTTCTGACAATATCTGTTCTTTCTGATTCGAACTATTTGATATACACAATTCAGTTAATAACATAAATTAAAGAGGAGATACCTACCTGGTATTCGGCTCTAACTATCAATATCAAGCTTTGCTGTACAATTCTGACACATCTAACATCACAGAATAATCAATCTCATACAAAATACAAAATCACGTATCTGTTACTCTGATCGACACTCTGTTCTGACTATCGATATTGAGTTCTAAATATTCTAATCAGCTTTTTAAACTGCTATCGATTCGAAATCAACTCTGGTTCGGACTGTACAATACAATCTCCATTGTCTATAATCTGTCTCAAGCACGTATTCCGAATAACCTCAATATTCAATCAGATTCAAAACATGCTAAACTCATAAACCGCAACTGTCTGACACTGATGTCAACCTCGGCTGACTAATCACGGTTTAATTCTGTGAAAATCACGAATATATCATCTTCAGATATAACACATCCTGAATGCAATCTGTCTCAATCAGGATTCAAAATTTCAACAATTTCTAATATCAGTTCAAGACTAAAACCAATCTCTCTGATTGAAATCAGATCTGAAGTCTTATCAGAGAAAACATCGAGAACTTTCTTATCATTGGTAAATCAGCCAATGATAGACTCAACTTCAGTAAATCAACTGAATACATAAGGAGTCATTCTGCTCCTTTCTGTAATAATCGAGTCATAGCTAGTACGAATATCAAAGGAATTCTCAGTCTAGAATTCTTATCGTACAATATTCATTTCTCGATCATCTCAGGTTTAATTCTCACCATCTTCTGGAATTAATCTATGGTAGCTATGTACTTGATCAGCATATCAATATCAGTAATGCAGTTCTAAAATCATAGAACACCAGTAATGCAAGCTACCACACGATCTAACTCAATCTCATTCTCATCCTACTGTAGTATACAAGATCTAACAGAAATCACTGATACAAGATCTTTTCTCAAGGAAAGAAACACTACTACAGTAAATAGGGACTCAACAGATAATGCATGCATCAATGCAAATCTCTCAGAAATAAAAATATGTGAAGCACCGGTATCCCTCAATACATATGTAGGAAAATCAAACAAATCAGTTACCTGCAACATCATCATCTGGTGCTTCCTAAGCCTGTTCCTCGGTCAAAGCAAATACTCTGGCCTGCTGTCTAGGAGGCTGGCCCACTGTCTGGCTTCCTCCTGGCCTCTGCTGTGACTGAGATGGTGCTGGATGAAATGAAGGAACGGCAGCTGATCGTCTACTCCACTGGGCCGCTGATCCAGATGCTCCGGTTCCCTGGGATCTTTGGGAACCCCTCTGTGGACACACTCTAGAAAAATGTCCCTGTTGCTTGCAGAAGTGGCAGCTACCAAGTACTCCTTGGCATTGCTCAGTGGAATGTCTCCCTCCACAATTTCCGCAGTACACTCCCGTATAACTCTGCTGAGAACCACTAGAGCTAGAAGAACTGCCGCCAGACTTCTTAAATTGCTTTCCTCTAGCTTTCAGAAAATCTTTTGTTCCACCACTGCTACTACCACTCTCGAATCGGGGAAGTGGTTGCTGTGGTCTCGACACTGGAGGAACAAATTCAGCTCCTCTCTGTGTAATAGCCGAGCCCGGTGTACGGTACGATTTAAGTTTCGTTTGTTATTTGGGATATTTGATTAGATGTTCAGAGTTGTATTTTTGGGCTATAGTATTGTTAGTTTTATTGTCTTGAGGTATTAGATGATGTTGGTTGTTCGTTTCAGCGTTTCGGTTTGATTTTTGTTGCATGGGAATAGTGTTTTGCCGTGAGCACACCGCACCCGCGGTGATGCAGTGACCGCACCCGCGGTGTGTAGCGCACCCGCGGTGCTTGCAGTACCGCACCCGCGGTGTCTGTGGTTCAGGATTTTTGTGGACTGCCGAAAGCTCAGCGCACCCGCGGTCCTTGTGTTGGCGCACCCGCGGTGAAGGTATGGGCGAGATATTTAGTCGATTTTGGAGTGGTTGGCCATCACTTTTCCTTTTTCTTTCCTTCTCATTTTCGTATTTCTCTCCATTGCAAGGGTTTTTGGTCATTTCTTTCACTTCCTATCTTCGATTCAAGCGTTTGTTTGGAATTTCGACTTGAGTTCGACGTTCTCCTTGGTGCTAGGAAGCTTGGGTAAGTTTTTGGTGCGATTCTGTTAAGGTTGTAAATTAAGAGTTGTTTAGGTTGGTTGTTTATGTGGATTTATGGATTATTTAGCTTGTAATCTTGGATATTTAGTTGATATTGGTGTTATTTGTGGATTATTTGTTGTAGGTGGTGATCAAGAGCTAAGTTGAGGTGTTTGTTGTGGTTTGTAAGTGGAAATTCATTCCTTTTGCTCACATGATTTTATATGTATGTGTTTCAAAGAGTTTATTGTGTTATTCCCTTTCATTTGATCCATAGTATGTATTGTTATATGTATTGGAGGCATTGTATGTCTCATTATTGATTAAAGGGAATACAAAGAGATATATAGAGTTCAAAGTGATTGTTAAAACCAGAGAAGAGTTTAAATGTTTTCGGATTGATAAATACATAGTCAGAGATTGCATGCAATATTAGATGATCATCGCCCAGAGGCTTATATCCCTCAGAGTTATCGGTATTTATATCGATTTGGGATACGAGCAACCCCAGAGCAGAGATACTATTGATATCAATCCCCAGAGCAAAAGAGAAATACCATCATATTTTATGCTATTGCTATATTATTGATATTCAGAGTTTACAGTTCAGAGTTGATGGTATTTATGATTTCAAAGAGATGTTTTACAGAGTTATTGTTCATTGTTATATAAGAGTTCCACTTGCTGAGATTTATTCTCATTTCAGTTATTTTCATGTGATGCAGATCAGAGTGGTGCCTCGGGACGTTGACTGTAGATCGGGGGTCATATGCATACACCGTTGGAAGGAGGATTTTGGCATGATCATAGGAATGATGTTTTGTTTTTGTTATGTCATTTAAATGATCATGTATTTATTTTGTAAAGATATTTGATGAAATGTATTTTGAAACTCCTTCCGTATATTTTAAAGAGAAAATTTTATTTCCGCTGCGTATTTATTTTAAAAGAGGATCGGGGTGTCACATTTAGTGGTATCAGAGCGGTGTTCTTCGGACCAATGCATATGACTTCGTCTACTTTCAACTGTCCGGGTATGTTTTCTTTGCATCTATCTATTGTTATGTATTGATTGGTATCTTGTGAGCATTGTAGAGTAGAGGATGCCTCCTAAGCGTAAGGCGTCAGAGGGGGAGGATAGTTCGTCCTCGAGAGTTGTCGACGAGTTCGGCAAGTTACTGAAGGAGCAGGCTAAGGTTCACAGTGAGCAGATCCAGCAGTTGCTTAGACTGCAAGGAGCAGGCCAGGGCAGAGACCAAGGTAGGGGGCAGGTTGCTCCAGTAGCAGTTGGTTCTGATGCTATCTTTTCTGCGTTTAAGAGGATGGATCCACCCGAGTTTCCAGGCAGCTCCGATCCTTTAGCTGCAGTAGAGTGGGTCAAGGCTTTGGAGGCGATTTTTGATCATCTCCACTATGAGGACAGAGACCGTATCAATTGTGCTGTTTTCATGCTGGTTAAAGCTGCACGTTTGTGGTGGAATGCGACCAAGGTTGGCATTGATGTTTCTACTTTGAAGTGGTCTGAGTTTACTGAGCTTTTCTACGACAAGTACTTTCCTGATGCACTGCGAGCGAGGAAGGTCACAGAGTTCTTGGAGCTTCGTCAGGGGAGCTTGAATGTGGACGAGTATATTCTCAAGTTCGAGGAGGGTTGCCTTTTTGCTCCGTACATTGCTACCAGTGATAAAGATAAAGGTGCTCACTTCATTCGAGGCCTTAGAGCGGAGATCAGGCGTGATATCAATATGTCCAAGGCTGTGACTTTCAAGGAGATTGTGTCCAAGGCGTTGCTAGCAGAGCAGGACGAGAAGGATATCGCCAGGGAGAGACAGGCGAGGCACCAGGCTAATGTTCAAAGAGGCCAGAGTTCAGGTCAGCGTGGCAGAGATCGATTCAAGGGGAAGGGCAAGGTGGATCAGAGTCCTAGGCCACCGTCAGTGCCAGTTGCTCCGTCTGATTCTGAGAGATCTTTGTGTCCCAAGTGTAGCAGACCCCATCGTGGAGAGTGTAGATTTGGCACTCGTTCTTGCTATCGTTGTGGCATGCCAGGCCATATTTCCAGAGATTGTCCTAGGGGAGCTAGCCAGGAGAAGGTGCAGGGTCGTATCTTTTCGATGACTAAGGAAGGTATTAATCGTAATTCTTCTGTAATCTCTAGTTCCATTTTGATTTCAGGCAGAGTAGCTACTACTTTGATTGATACTGGTGCTACTCATTCTTTTATGTCTGAATTGTTTTTGAGATCTTTGGGTATAGTTCCTTCTGTTATTCCCCTTCAGCTTAGTGTTGTTTTGCCTTCGGGAGCTGTTTTGTGCCCGACTTCCATAGTGTATGCGTGCCCCGTTCGTTTTGTTGATCGAGAGGTCTTTGCTGATTTGATTGTGATCCCGATGGTTGCCTTTGATGTTATTCTTGGCATGGATTGGCTGTCGACCTATCGTGCTGTTATTGATTGCGTTGCTAAGACGGTGACTTTTGCAGATGATGACCAGGGAGGAGTTCTCGCCAGCTCAGGTACTTCGCTGGTCCTTCCTTTTATTTCGTGTCTTGGTGCTGAGAGGCTATTGTGTAGAGGTTGTGATGTTTTTCTAGCATCTGTTGTGGATATGGATAGACTGATTAAGTTGAATATTGATGATATTGATGTGGTGAGGGAGTTTGCGGATGTGTTTGAGGATGATGTTCCGGGTTTGCCGTCGGATAGAGATGTAGAGTTTGTTATTGATCTTGCTCCAGGTACGGTTCCTATTTCTAAGGCTCCGTATAGGATGGCTCCTACCGAGATGAAAGAGTTGAAGACGCAGTTGCAGGATCTTCTAGATAAGGGTTTCATTCGTCCGAGTTCTTCGCCTTGGGGAGCTCCGGTTCTATTTGTTCAGAAGAAGGACGGGTCTTTGCGTCTGTGTATCGATTACAGAGAGCTCAACAAAGTGACGATCAAGAACAAGTATCCGTTGCCACGGATTGACGATCTATTTGACCAACTCCAGGGTGCCACTGTTTTCTCGAAGATTGATCTTCGGTCTGGCTACTATCAGTTGAAGGTTAGGGAGTCTGATATCCCTAAGACGGCTTTCAGGACCAGGTATGGTCACTATGAGTTTCTCGTGATGTCTTTTGGTTTGACCAATGCCCCTTCGGTTTTCATGGACCTGATGAACCGTGTGTTCAAGCCGTATTTGGATAGCTTCGTCATTGTCTTTATCGACGATATATTGATCTATTCCAAGACCAGAGAGCTTCATTCAGAGCATCTCAGAGTTGTTCTCCAGTTGCTGAGAGAGCGGAGGTTGTTTGCTAAGTTGAAGAAGTGTGAGTTTTGGCTGGATCAGATTTCTTTTCTAGGCCATGTCGTTTCGAGGGATGGCATTGCTGTTGATCCGATGAAGATAGAGGCGATTCAGAAGTGGCCTATTCCTACGACTGTTTCAGAGGTACGCAGTTTCCTTGGTTTGGCGGGTTATTATCGTCGTTTTATTTCGGATTTTTCCAAGATTGCCCTGCCATTGTCCAATCTGACAAGGAAGACTGTGAAGTTCGAGTGGTCTATAGATTGCCAGAGCGCATTTCAGGAGTTGAAGGATAGATTGACGTCAGCTCCTATTCTCGCATTGCCCAGTGGTTCAGAGGATTTTGTGGTCTTTACCGATGCGTCGAAGAAGGGTCTCGGTGCAGTGTTGATGCAGAGAGGTAAGGTCATTGCCTATGCTTCTCGCCAGTTGAAGGATTATGAGAAGAATTATCCGACGCACGATTTGGAGCTAGCAGCTGTGGTTTTCGCCCTTAAGATTTGGAGACATTATCTGTATGGCGAAAAGTGTGAGATCTTCACAGACCACAAGAGTTTGAAGTATCTGTTCTCGCAGAAAGAGCTCAATATGCGGCAGAGGAGGTGGTTAGAGCTTGTCAAGGATTACGATGTAACTATCAGTTATCACCCAGGGAAGGCGAATGTTGTGGCTGATGCTTTAAGCCGCAAGTCGAGTGTTTCATTGAGTTCTTTGATTCAGAGACCGTTACTGATGGATTTGCAGAGAGAGGATATTGATCTGGTGATTCCAGGCACCATTGCTCGTCTTTCAGCGTTAGTTATTCGATCTTCATTGACGGACAGGATTCGTAGAGAGCAGTCGACTGATGTTCAGTTGACAGAGTTGAGAGATAGAGCAGAGATTAGAGGTAATTCAGAGTTCGCCTTGAATGGTGATGGTTTGGTGACTTTCAGAGGTCGTATTTGTGTTCCTTCTGGCGACGATATTCGTAGAGATATTCTGACAGAGGCTCATACCGCGCCGTATTCGATTCATCCAGGCAGTACGAAGATGTATCAGGATCTTCGTCGACTCTACTGGTGGCCAGGTATGAAGAAGGATGTTGCCGTGTTCATTTCTCAGTGCCTTACTTGTCAGCAGGTGAAGATTGAGCACCAGAGACCTGCTGGGACATTGTTGTCGTTGCCGATTCCTCAGTGGAAGTGGGAGCATATTACGATGGATTTCGTGACTGGTCTTCCCAGAGTGCGGAGAGGTTTCAATTCTATTTGGGTTATCGTTGATAGATTGACTAAGTCAGCGCACTTTCTTCCAGTCAAGACGACGTATTCGATGAACCAGTATGCCGAGGACTACATAGCAGAGATTGTCAGACTTCATGGTGTTCCTGTGTCGATCGTGTCTGATCGTGACCCCAGATTTACTTCAGAGTTTTGGAAGAGTTTGCACAGAGCTATGGGTTCGCGATTAGCGTTCAGTACAGCCTATCATCCTCAGAGTGATGGTCAGTCAGAGAGAGTCATTCAGATTCTTGAGGATATGCTCAGAGCGTGTACTATAGACTTTCCAGGTAGCTGGGATTCTTTGTTGCCTTTGGCTGAGTTCACTTATAATAATAGCTACCAGGCGACGATTGGCATGGCACCGTATGAGGCACTTTATGGCAGGAAGTGCAGGTCTCCCTTGTATTGGGACGAGGTTGGTGAGAGGAAGATGTTGGGACCAGAGTTGGTCCAGCAGACTGCTGATGTTGTTGCTGTTATCAGAGAAAGGATGAAGACTGCCCAGTCCAGACAGAAGAGCTATGCAGATGTTCGTCGCAGACCTTTGCAGTTCGAGATTGGCGACCACGTGTTTCTGAAGATAGCACCTCTCAAGGGTGTGATGAGATTTGGCAAGAAGGGCAAGTTGAGTCCTAGATTTATTGGTCCATTCGAGATTTTGGACAGAGTTGGTGACAGAGCCTACAGATTAGCCCTACCTCCAGATCTTGACAGAGTTCATAATGTGTTTCACGTTTCGATGCTCAGGAAGTATGTTGCAGATCCTTCCCATGTTCTTCGCCATGAGCCATTGGACTTGACGCCGAATTTGACATATCAAGAGATTCCGATTCAGATTTTGGATCGCACAGTTAGAGTTCTGAGGAACAAAGAGATCGGCATTGTCAAAGTTCTTTGGAGGAACCATTTGTTAGAGGAGGCTATGTGGGAACCAGAGGATGAGATGAGAGAGAAGTATCCTGAGTTGTTCGTGCCGTGACGTCAATTTCGCGGACGAAATTCCCTTAAGGGGGGGAGATTGTAATAGCCGAGCCCGGTGTACGGTACGATTTAAGTTTCGTTTGTTATTTGGGATATTTGATTAGATGTTCAGAGTTGTATTTTTGGGCTATAGTATTGTTAGTTTTATTGTCTTGAGGTATTAGATGATGTTGGTTGTTCGTTTCAGCGTTTCGGTTTGATTTTTGTTGCATGGGAATAGTGTTTTGCCGTGAGCACACCGCACCCGCGGTGATGCAGTGACCGCACCCGCGGTGTGTAGCGCACCCGCGGTGCTTGCAGTACCGCACCCGCGGTGTCTGTGGTTCAGGATTTTTGTGGACTGCCGAAAGCTCAGCGCACCCGCGGTCCTTGTGTTGGCGCACCCGCGGTGAAGGTATGGGCGAGATATTTAGTCGATTTTGGAGTGGTTGGCCATCACTTTTCCTTTTTCTTTCCTTCTCATTTTCGCATTTCTCTCCATTGCAAGGGTTTTTGGTCATTTCTTTCACTTCCTATCTTCGATTCAAGCGTTTGTTTGGAATTTCGACTTGAGTTCGACGTTCTCCTTGGTGCTAGGAAGCTTGGGTAAGTTTTTGGTGCGATTCTGTTAAGGTTGTAAATTAAGAGTTGTTTAGGTTGGTTGTTTATGTGGATTTATGGATTATTTAGCTTGTAATCTTGGATATTTAGTTGATATTGGTGTTATTTGTGGATTATTTGTTGTAGGTGGTGATCAAGAGCTAAGTTGAGGTGTTTGTTGTGGTTTGTAAGTGGAAATTCATTCCTTTTGCTCACATGATTTTATATGTATGTGTTTCAAAGAGTTTATTGTGTTATTCCCTTTCATTTGATCCATAGTATGTATTGTTATATGTATTGGAGGCATTGTATGTCTCATTATTGATTAAAGGGAATACAAAGAGATATATAGAGTTCAAAGTGATTGTTAAAACCAGAGAAGAGTTTAAATGTTTTCGGATTGATAAATACATAGTCAGAGATTGCATGCAATATTAGATGATCATCGCCCAGAGGCTTATATCCCTCAGAGTTATCGGTATTTATATCGATTTGGGATACGAGCAACCCCAGAGCAGAGATACTATTGATATCAATCCCCAGAGCAAAAGAGAAATACCATCATATTTTATGCTATTGCTATATTATTGATATTCAGAGTTTACAGTTCAGAGTTGATGGTATTTATGATTTCAAAGAGATGTTTTACAGAGTTATTGTTCATTGTTATATAAGAGTTCCACTTGCTGAGATTTATTCTCATTTCAGTTATTTTCATGTGATGCAGATCAGAGTGGTGCCTCGGGACGTTGACTGTAGATCGGGGGTCATATGCATACACCGTTGGAAGGAGGATTTTGGCATGATCATAGGAATGATGTTTTGTTTTTGTTATGTCATTTAAATGATCATGTATTTATTTTGTAAAGATATTTGATGAAATGTATTTTGAAACTCCTTCCGTATATTTTAAAGAGAAAATTTTATTTCCGCTGCGTATTTATTTTAAAAGAGGATCGGGGTGTCACACTCTGCCTTATCAGGCCCGCTTCAGCACCCTTTGCTCTATTCATGGCATCAGCAAAGTTATTGGGTCGCCCTGTGTTCACCAATGTAAAAATATCGGGATTCAAGCCATTGATGAACTGGTCGGCAACGGCTTCGTCATTTCCAGCCACATGTGGAGAAAACTTCAACAAGGTCGAGAACTTGGTCACATATTCTTCAATGTTTAGCTGACCCTGTCTCAAGTTGGCAAACTCTGCCCCCTTGTCTTTCCTGTACGATACTGGGAAAAATCTCTGATAAAACTCAGTTTTAAATACATCCCAAGTAACAATCGTACCTCGCTGCTCCAAGGCCCTCTTCATTGTAACCCACCAGCTTTGTGCAACATCAAGCAACTGGTGCCCAATCAATTTAATCCGGCGCTCATCACTGTACTCCAGTGAATCAAACAGTGAATCAATACTACCTAACCAACTCTCACACTCGACCGATGTCTCAGTACCTTTCAGAGTGGGTGGTTTGAATGACTGAAACCTCTTCAGCAAGGTTTCCATTGGAGTTGGTGTTACATCCATTGGAGGATTCGATGTACTACCCTGTTCTGGGATTCTTCTGGGGGGCATATCTGAAACTCAAAAGGATTAGTAATCCAATCCAACAAACCTGTTTCAATTCAGTCTCTCCTCCGATCATCTTACTGCAGATCGAGAATCAATTCAGATTCGTTCCCAATAATACATATTACAAAATCAAATCAGATAAGTCAAGTAACATGTATTATATAAAGCAGTAAGCATGCTAGCATTCAAAAGCAGGAAAGAAAACCTCAATCTACCCCGCTCACTAGCCTCTTCTATCTCAATCGAAAGGATCTATCGCTCTGATACCACCTGTTGTGGGGACCCGGACGCTAATCAAGTACTTAATCATGTTTGGGACTAATTAATCAATTATAAAACAGGGTCTAAATTTTTTTCCAAATACAAAGCGGAAACGTAATGTAATTTACTCAAATTTCATATTAAACATGAACATACATCTCAGTATAAAAGTACAAGTCCTGTACAACATACATTTATTCAACTAGGGTTTAACAACTAATATCAAGTGTCTAACCCTATCTCTAAACCACGTCCGAAATCGCCACGCTAAACTCGTCTTCTCTCATCCTCTTCTTGACCCTGATCCAGCCCCACCTGTTGTCATGCACACATACAAAACAAGACAACAGCCGGATAACTCCGGTGAGATATAAATATCCCAGTATAAACAATGTAAACATGCAATCATATAAAAGCATATACGACAGCATATATAAGACATATTCTTAACCTGTATCAAATCAGAATACATAAATCAATATCAAACATTCAATAATCATGAATGGCATAAACAATGTAAATCAACATGTCATATCAGACTCCACTCAACCGACGCGTCGTCATCAGACTCGACTCCACTGACGCGTCGTCTCAGACTCGACTCAACTCTATCCTAGGGATCCCGATGTCTGAATATAGGTATTATATCGAATCTCAGTCGATAGACGGCATCGATATAATTCATATATCAGTGTCTGGGCGAATCAGCCGCAGAATTGACGACTCAGTCAATAACCCGACGAATCAGCCGGTAATTAGGCGAATCAGCCAATAACCAGACGAATCAGCCTGTAATTAAGCGAATCAGCTTAGGTTTAGACGAATCAGTCTATGACCCAAAGAATCAGCCGGTGACTAGGCGAATCAGCCTATAATAAGACGAATCAGTCAATAACCCGACGAATCAGCCGGTGACTAGGAGAATCAGCCTATGACTCAACGACTCAGTAATCAATACATACAGTCAGTATCTAAGCAAATCAGTCAATGACTAGCGAATCAGCAGTCATTACATGCAGTAGCTATAAATCAATAAGCTACAAATATCAATCTTATCACACAGTAGCTATAAATCAATAAACTACAATCATAAGTCTGATTAATTGCAAATATCAATGCAATAAGTAAAGTATGTGATTTAGGGAAACTCGAGTCAAACCTCACTCGAGTTGTGCAATCCCAACTCAACATTAATTTATACCTTTCTTTCTGATACCCTGGCTTTGTCGAAGTCTCGAACCCCAAGCCTGTCAATACTCAATCTGACAAGAACAATATCGAGGAGTATAATATCAATACACCTCTCAAATCAAATCTGTTCTGCTCAATACTTAACTTACTTCAATATCGATGGCATAACGGTATAATATCAATATACCCAACCATACCATATCAGTCAGATATCAATTCTAGTATCTCCTACTCGATAACAATTCAATTCTGATATCAACTCGACTCCAAAACTACTCCGAAATTCATAACAATTCTATAATCAGTCCGTTTCTTAATCTGACTTCGATTCTATGATGTCTACTATGTCAAGCACAACATATATGAGTTCCATTCAATTCTGACAATATCATAATTTCAAAGCATGTCAAAACGTAGTAAAACTTACGTCCAGTTGTAGCCTACGTTGCTAGGAACTCGATACTGAAGTCAGATTTAAAATCAGACGGACGGATTTCTCGCAAGTCTGAATTTTCTAATGCTTTTTCGAAGGATTCATGCATATATATACTCGTGCATGCAAGCTAAGAGGTGTCACCATTTTTCGCACAACACGTCGCACGGCGGGTGCGGTAGGTGTAAGACCGCGGGTGCGCTCATGGTTCGACAATCTTATCTTTTCTGAAATTGCATGACCGCGGGTGCGGTACATGTCAAGACCGCGGGTGCGGTACTGCACCGCGGGGGCGGTCCCTGTTAACACCGCGGGTGCGGTGAGGCTTCGGCCTCCTCTTCACAATTTCATTAATATCGACTTAAAATCTTGGCATTACTTTCTCCAGCTAATCCGTTCTGTCTATAATCATTTCAGATTAATCTCAAATTACTGTAATAACATCTCGGGCCTTACAACTTTATGTGCTAAATTTGGCACAAAATTGTTGTTTTATACTACTTGTCATCCTCAAACGGATGGACAAACTTAAGTTGGCAATAGAACTTTTGGAACACTTTTGCGTGCTATTCTTAAAAAGATTTTGGATTGACATTTCTATGCACTTTAATTTGGGTTGCCTAGGACTAAGAAGGGTAGGGATTCTATTTTTGTTGTTGTGGATAGATTCTCTAAGATGACACTTTTATAGCTTGTCATAAAACCGATGATGCTTCAAACATTGCGGATTTGTTCTTTAGAGAAGTCGTTAGGTTGCGTGGCATGCCTAGGAATATTGTTTCTGGTCGCGATGTTAAATTCTTGAGTTACTTTTGGAAGACTTTCTGGGCTAAACTTGGCACAAAATTGTTGTTTTCTACTACTTGTCATCCTCAAACGGATGGACAAACTGAAGTTGTCAATAGAACTTTGGGAACACTTTTGCGTGCTATTCTTAAAAAGAACTTGGATTGACATTTCTATGGACTTTATTTTGGGTTTGCCTAGTACTAAGAAGGGGAGGGATTTTATTTTTGTTGTTGTGGATAGATTCTCTAAGATGGCACATTTTATAGCTTGTCATAAAATCGATGATGCTTCAAACATTGCGGATTTGTTCTTTCGAGAAGTCGTTAGGTTGCATGGCATGACTAGGACTATTGCTTCTGATCGCGATTTTAAATTCTTGAGTTACTTTTGGAATACTTTTTGGGCTAAACTTGGTACAATATTGTTGTTTTCTACTACTTGTCATCCTCAAACGGATGGACAAACTGAAGTTGTCAACAGAACTTTGGGAACACTTTAGTGTGCTATTCTTAAAAAGAACTTGGATTGACATTTCTGTGGACTTTATTTTGGGTTGCCTAGGACTAAGAAGGGGAGGGATTCTATTTTTCTTGTTGTGGATAGATTCTCTAAGATGGCACATTTTATAGCTTGTCATAAAATCGATGATGCTTCAAACAATGCAGATTTGTTCTTTCGAGAAGTCGTTAGGTTGCATGGCATGACTAGGACTATTGCTTCTGATCGCGATGTTAAATTCTTGAGTTACTTTTGGAATACTTTTTGGGCTAAACTTGGCACAAAATTGTTGTTTTCTACTACTTGTCATCCTTAAACGGATGGACAAACTGAAGTTGTCGATACAACTTTAGGAACACTTTTGCGTGCTATTCTTAAAAAGAACTTGGATTGACATTTCTATGGACTTTATTTTTGGGTTGCCTCGGACTAAGAAAGAAAGAGATTCTATTTTCCTTGTTGTGGATAGATTATCTAAGATGACAGATTTTATAGCTTGTCATAAGACCGATGATGCTTCAAACATTGCGGATTTGTTCTTTAGAGAAGTCGTTAGGTTGCATGGCATAACTAGGACTTTTGCTTTTGATCGCTATGTTAAATTCTTGAGTTACTTTTGGAATACTTTATGGGCTAAACTTGGCACAAAATTGTTGTTTTGTACTATTTGTCATCCCCAAACGGATGGACAAACTGAAGTTGTCAATACAACTTTAGGAACACATTTGCGTGCTATTCTTAAAAAGAACTTGGATTGACATTTATATTGAATTTATTTTGGGTTGCCTAGGACTAAGAAGGGGAGGGATTCTGTTTTTGTTGTTGTGGATAGATTCTCTAAGATGGCACATTTTATAGCTTGTCATAAAACCGATGATGCTTCAAACATTGCGGATTTGTTCTTTAGAGAAGTCGTTAGGTTGCATGGCATGACTAGGACTATTGCTTCTGATCGCGATGTTAAATTCTTGAGTTACTTTTGGAAGACTTTATGTGCTAAACTTGGCAAAAAATTGTTGTTTTCTACTACTTGTCCTCCTCAAACGGATGGACAAACTGAAGTTGTCAATAGAAATTTGGGAACACTTTTGTGTGCTATTCTTAAAAAGAACTTGGATTGACATTTCTATGGACTTTATTTTGGGTTGCCTAGGACTAAGAAGGTGATGGATTCTATTTTGGTTGTTGTGGATAGATTCTCTAAGATGGCACATTTTATAGCTTGTCATAAAACCGATGATGCTTCAAACATTGCGGATTTGTTCTTTAAAGAAGTCGATAGGTTGCGTGGCATGCCTAGGACTATTTTTTCTGGTTCGATGTTAAATTTTGAATAACTTTTGGAAGACTTTATGGGCTAAACTTGGCACAAAATTGTTGTTTTCTACTACTTGTCATCCTCAAACGGGTGGACAAACTGAAGTTGTCAATAGAACTTTAGGAACACTTTTGCGTGCTATTCTTAAAAAGAACTTGGATTGACATTTCTATGGACTTTATTTTGGAGTTGACTAGGACTAAGAAAGGGAGGGATTCTATTTTCGTTGTTGTGGATAGATTCTCTAAGATGGCACATTTTATAGCTTGTCATAAAACCGATGATGCTTCTGATGCAAATGTGGTTGATCAAGCACCAAAGAAAGCATGGGAGTCGTTGGAGTTGCCCGAAGGACCTATAACGAGAGGACGTAGCAAGAAGTTTAAAGAAGCACTTCAAGTACTCATGATGAACTACCAAAGAGGTTCTACAAACTTGGTGACCAAATTAGAGGAGGTTGGGAATCATGAGAATTATATTGGAGAGTTTTGGAATGTTATTCAAGGGGTCATGGTCGAAGCAGAACCGCACCCGCGCTCCAACAGGGAGTTCACCCGCGCTCCAAGATAAAATTCGCCGAAGCAGCACCCTATTGGATAATTTCCAGAATCTCTATTCGCGGTCAAAACAGGAACGCACCCGCGGTCTTGCTAAAAAAAAAAAAAAAATTTTTTTTTTTAATTTTTTTTCCGAGACTGTACCGCACCCGCGGTCCAGTCTACAGCGCACCCGCTGTCTGCACTTCCGTGTCAAAATTGCTAGACACTTTTGTTTAGCCTTTTCACACTACTTTCTTGTTATGATATTATTATATAATGATTGTATTATTGCAAAAATGAGATACATTGAATGCTATATCAAATTCTTGAGATTTCTCTCAAATTTACAAGGCAAAAGCTGTGTGTTCAAAAAAATCAAAAATCAAACTTATCAAAGATTACATCTTTGTGGTGTTTGTCGATTGTTCTTCGCTCGGATTGTCAAAACAAGTTCTTTGAAGCTTCGTTTGAAATTCAATTGTTTTATCGTTGATATTTGTTGCTAAGTATAATAGCTTGGAGGTGAATATCACAAAATCGTTACTTGTTTCAAAAGATTGGGACAACATAATCGTTCCTTGTTTGTTATTGAATGGAGGGTGTGATTTCTATAGTCGTGCTTGCCTTTCATTCGTACGAGGATTCGTATCATTTGGTATCAGAGCTTAGGCTCATTGATTCAAGTAAGTTATCCTTTTTTTTTTTTGTGTTCAGATCTGTTTAAAAAAAAAATTATTGTTCTGTTTCAGATCTGTGTTATATTGTTGTTTCTATTGTCATATCTATCAAAAACAAAAACAAAAATTCGATCTGTATCAAATCTGTGTTATCCTTTCGTTTCTGTGTTCAGATCTGTGTTATCCTTTGTTCTGCCTTAAGATCTGTGTTATTTTCTATCATCCTTTGTCATTCTTGAATCTAGAATTTTCGAAAATTTGTGTATCATCGTTCTTGTTATTGTGCAGTCCAAGTGAGACAGTTGCAAGTGTCCACGAAGTGAATCTTTTTGTTTGATAAAAAAAAAATACAAAGATTGAGCACACCTTTGAGAGAAAAATCAAATTTGAGTGGAAAAATCATTTGAGTGCGAGAGCTATTTCTTTGGAGTGATCGTGAGAATTTGGGTGAGGAAAATCTTTTATTTCTACTAACGTTTTATTGCAGGTGTAAAATCTGAAATTAAAATGGAGAAGGAAGTAGGAGAGAGTTCGAACCAGGGGTTGTCTAAGGTTCAAATGGAGGCGTTATTTGGGCATTTTAGTAGAATGTTGAGGGTTGAGTTGGATCCTTTATATGAGAGGTTGGATAGTATTGAGGTTAGCACTAGTGAAAATAAATCTAAGCCAAAAGGTTTGGGTAGAGTTGAAGAAGAAGAGAATGATTATGATTTGGAAGGAGAAGAGGAGAGCCAAAACGAGAATTGGGGTAGAAGCGGAAGAGGTAGAGGATTTGGTAGGGGAAGAAGAGAAGCCTTACGTGGTAGGTACGAAGATGTGAATAAAGAAGATAATAACATAGGTAGCATTAAGATGAAAATTCCATCGTTCCATGGTAAGTCGGATCCCGAGGCTTATTTAGAATGGGAAAAGCGAGTTGAATTCGTGTTTGATTGTCATCAATATTCCGAACAAAAGAAGGTTAGGTTGGCCGTGGTTGAATTTGTTGATTATGGACTTATTTGGTGGGATCAATTAGTGACCACTAGGAGAAGATGCAATGAGATGCCTATAGAAACTTGGGATGAGATGAAGAGTGTAATGAGGAAGAGGTTTGTACCAAATCACTACTATAGAGAAATGTTTAAGAAGTTACAAACTTTGAGACAAGGTGTAAAGAGTGTTGAGGACTACTATAAAGAATTGGAAGTAGTCATGATTAGAGCAAACATAGATGAGGATAGTGAGTCTACTATGGCTCGTTTTCTATGTGGTTTGAACAGGGAAATTCAAGACCAAGTGGAGCTTAGACATTACTTGGATCTAGATGAAATGGTGCAAATGGCGATAAAAGTGGAGCAACAACTCAAGAGGAGAGGAGTTGGTCGTACCACACAAGCTGGGAATACATCAACACCTTGGCGTTCCAATGTTGTTAAACGTGAAGAAAGCAAGGTAGTGGTCAAGCCCAAAGTTGACACTAAACAGGAGGCGCCTAAGCAGGGAATGCAAGGTAAACCTGAAACTCCTATTAATCGTTCTAGAGATATTAAATGTTTTAGGTGTCAAGGAGTTGGACATATTGCTAGCCAATGTCCCAATAAAAGGGTGATGGTGTTGAATAATTATGGGGAGTATGAATCTCATAGTGAGGGAGATGATGGAGAGGATGAAGATGAGATGCCTGCATTAGAGGATCCTGATGAGGGATATGAAGCAGTTGTGGGTGAGGCATTAGTGACTAGGCGTATCATGAGTGCCCAAGTCAAAGAAGAGGAGACGAATCAGAGGGAAAATTTGTTCCATACTAGATGTTTTGTCAGTGGCAAAGTTTGCAACATTATTATAGATGGAGGAAGTTGTACCAATGTTGCTAGTCTTGAAATGGTTGAAAAATTGAGCTTGCCTACTTTGAAACATCCCCAACCATATAGGCTACAATGGTTGAATGACTGTGCCGAAGTGAAGGTGAACAAACAAGTTTTGGTTGAGTTTTCGATTGGGAAGTATATTGATGAGGTGTTGTGTGATGTGGTGCCAATGCATGCTTGTCATATTTTGTTAGGGAGACCATGGCAATATGATAGGCAAGTGACACATGATGGGTTTAGAAATATTGGAGGACCAATTGAAAAAGAAGAAAAGAGATGAGGCCGAAAGAAAGAGTGAATTAAAAAGTGAGATGGCCTTTGAAAAGAAAAATGAAATGGCTAAAAAAAAAGTGATAAAAAAATTGAGATAGCCATACAAAAGAAAAATGAGGAAAAAGAAAATGAGAGGAAAGAGGCCAAAAGAAAACATATATGGCCCAAAAGAGTGAGTTGAAGCAATTGATGCGCACACATGAACCACTTGTGTTGATTGTTTATAAGGAGATCCTCCTTAACACAAGTGATATAGCCGGGTCCCTTCCGAGCATTGTAATTTCACTTTTGCAGGAATTTGAAGATGTATTTCCGGAGGAGCTACCTCAAGGATTACCACTATTGAGGGGGATTGAGCACCAAATTGATTTGGTACCCGGAAGTGTATTGCCAAATCGTCCAGCTTACAGAAGCAATCCGGAGGAGACTAAGGAGCTACAACTACAGGTAAGTGAGTTGTTAGATAGGGGTTTTGTGCGTGAGTCCATGTCTCCTTGTGCTGTACCTGTTTTACTAGTTCCTAAGAAAGATGGCTCATGGCGTATGTGTGTGGATTGTAGGGCAATTAATAACATAACCATCAAGTATAGGCATCCCATAACTAGACTAGATGATATGTTAGATGAGTTGCATGGTGCTTGTATTTTTAGCAAGATTGACTTGAAAAGTGGTTATCACCAAATTAGAATGAGGGAAGGTGATGAGTGGAAAACGGTTATATGAGTGGATGGTCATGCCTTTTGGCTTAACTAACGCTCCTAGTACCTTTATGAGGTTGATGAATCATGTTTTGCATGCTTACATAGGAAAATTTGTTGTGGTTTATTTTGATGATATTCTTGTGTATAGCAAAGATTTAGAAGAGCATGTTGAACATTTGAGACTTGTACTGATAACACTTAGGGATGAACATTTATATGCTAATCTTAAGAAATGTGATTTTTGTACAAGCAAGCTTGTTTTTCTAGGTTTTGTGATAAGTTCACAGGGGATACAAGTGGATGACGACAAGGTAAGTGCTATTCGAGATTGGCCAACACCTGCTAATGTTAGTCAAGTTCGAAGCTTTCATGGTCTTGCAAGCTTCTATAGGAGGTTTGTAAAAGATTTTAGCACACTGGCGGCAGCGATGACGGCGGTGATTAAGAAACACGTTCCATTCCGGGCGAGGAGCAAGAGAAGTCTTTTAATATTATTAAACAAAAATTAATAAATGCGCCTTTACTTGTTTTGCCTGATTTTGCTAATACTTTTGAAATTGAATGTGATGCTTCAGGTGTAGGCATTGGTGGTGTTTTGATGCAAGGAGGACGACCAGTGGCGTACTTTAGTGAGAAACTCAATGGAGCAGCATTGAACTATCCAACGTATGACAAGGAGTTGTACGCGCTTGTGAGAACCTTGGAGGTGTGGCAACACTACTTGAGGCCAAAAGAGTTTGTGATTCACACGGATCATGAGTCTCTTAAGCACCTTAAGGGGCAACAAAAGTTGAACAAGCGTCATGCTAAGTGGGTGGCATTCATAGGTACATTTCCCTACATAATCAAATACAAACAAGGTAAGGATAATGTAGTGGCCGACGCACTATCACGGAGGTACGTATTAATCTCTACCTTGGATTCGAAAATCTTGGGATTTGAACATATGAAAGAGTTGTATTTGTTGGATGAGGATTTTAAGGAGATATTTGAAACATGTATGCATGGTCCACATGATAAATTTTATTTGCATAATGGGTTTTTATTTAGAGAAGATAGATTGTGCATTTCTAAGTCATCAATTCGTGAATTACTTGTGAGGGAGGCACATGGTGGAGGTTTAATGGGGCATTTTGGTGTGGCTAAAACTTTGAGTTGTTTGCATGAGCATTTTTATTGGCCACATATGAAACGTGATGTTGAACGTGTTTGTGAAAAATGCATTACTTGTAGACAAGCTAAGTCTAGAACACAACCACATGGATTGTATACACCACTTCCTGATGCGAACATGGTAGCCTTGCACGGGCGTATGAGCGAAGAAGATGGATTTACGTGCGAGGAGCAAAGTGGTGGGGGGCTCGGGATGCATGGAAGAATGTTGGAGGGCCAAAGGAATAGGACTCAAGCATTAATCTCCTCAACCGAGTCTTCACGGACCTCGACACGGACCTGCACACGGGGTCCGTGCCCTTTACATCCGGAGATAAGCAAATACAGAGTCTACACGGACCCGACGACGGACCCAGGCACGGGGTCCGTGCCCTTTGTTATTGGCAAATACAGTGCCTACACGGACCCGCATACGGAGGCGAGCACGGGGTCCGTGTCCCTTGTTCCGGCTGAAGTTGTTACCCGAGTGTACACGGACCCGGACACGGAGGCACACACGGGGTCCGTGTCCTAGAGTTTTGGCCGAGAAAAATTACTTTATTTAGAGTTTTATTTTGTTAGGAAACTAGATTTTATGATATCTTTTGATATATAGACTATGTTGAACGAATTTTTAGAACACAATACACATATTATTTTGAGTTTATCAAACTTGTGAGAATTTTCTCTCAACTTTTCAAAGCTTTTAGCTTTGTCAAATCAAATCAAACTTATCAAAGTTTTTAACTTTGTGGCGTTTGTCGGTCGTTGCTTGTGCGGATTGTCGTAGGCAAAGTTCTTCGAAGGTTCGTATAGTTTCCGATTGTTTATCCTCGTGTTTATTTGTTGCTAAACTCTTGCTAGTTTAGAGGTGAATATCACACAATACTTGAATCAAAAGATCGGGAAAACACACGGATCTTAATATCGTAATTGAATAGAGGGTGCGATTTATTTTTAATCGTGTTTGCTATTTATTCGTATCAAGATTCACGTCATTTGGTATCAGAGCCCAGGTTTATTGAATTCAAGTAAATTATCTTGTTCTTAAATTGCAGATCTGTATTATCTATTCGTTTATTTTCAGATCTGTTTTGTTCTATCGTTCTTCGTAATTTTTTCGTGAATCTGTGATTCTCGAAATTTGTTGGTGATTTTTTTTTTTGGGATTTTCGAGTAGTACTCAAGCCAAAAAAAAAAAAAAATACAAAAATTCTGAAAATTCACCATTATTTCATTTTGATATATTGTTCTATTCCCTTTAGAGAGTCATATTTAATTGTCTCTCACAGTCAAAAAAAAAAAAAAAATTTCCTATATTAGAATTTCTTGTCTACACAGTCCAAGTGAGTCGGTCGCATTTGTTCACAAGTTTGAACTTTGATTGTTTGATATCCCAAATACAAAGCTTGAGCACACTTTTGAGAGTACTATCAAATTCGAGTGGAAACATTTGAGTGTGAGTGTTATTTCTTTGGAGTGACTAGTGAGTATTTGTTGTGAGCAAACAAATAAGAGGTAAAAGACGAGTGAATTTCTTTGGAGAGATCGTGAGCATTTGGGTGAGGATTATTTTATTTCCACTAACCTTTTCTTGCAGGTATAATGATTGACGAACGTCAATTTCAAACAATGTTAGGAGGGTTGGATAAAATATGGGAGGAGGAGTTTAAGCCCTTACGTGAGAGGTATAGGCGGTGCGAGGAAGAGGAGACATATGATAGGCGGGTTGGTGAGAATAGGCGTGGTAGGAGAGTTGATGTAAATAGATCGTTGCATGTGAATTATGATGATGATAGGCGATGTGAGGAGAATAGTGGGTATAAATGTCGGGGAGTGTATAGGAGAAGTCACACTAAGATGATAGTTCCATCTTTTAGTGGGAGAGCCGATCCAAAGGAGTACCTTGAGTGGGAGAGAAGGATGGAATGTATATTTGAGAGCCGGGAGGATTATACCGAAGCCATGAAGGTAAGACGAGCTTGTAGTGCGTTTACAAACTATGCTACTTCTTGGTGGGATAAGTTAGTATTGTGTAGGAGACGATGTGGGTATGACCCTATAATTACGTGGGATGAGATGAAAAGGGTGATGAGGAAACAATTTGCTCCAAATCAAAATAATAGGAGAGGTGGCAGGAGAGATGAGCATAGCTTGTATGATGATTCATTGGCTTCCCCTTGGCAGGCGAGCTTGGAAGAGAAGAAGGTCATGACTAGACCGAAGTTTGTCTCGAAGCATGGGTATCAAGGTACATCTAAAATTTCAAAATTTAGTACTTTTGATATTCAATGTATTTGGTGTCTAGAGTTTGGACATTATATTACCCAATGTCCACGTGAGGAGATGACCGTAGTAAAATCGCTAGTTGAGCTTAAATCTCAAATGGAGGTGGATATTGCGGTTGAGTCTCAATTGGAGGATGAGGTTGCAGTCGAGTGTGGAGTTGAAGTGAGCATTGATGTTGAGCCTAAAGTGGAGGTTGAGGGAATTGAGAAGGTTGGTACTCCACTGATTTCTGACTTGAGCATAGAGTGTTGTGCTGTGGAGGGTGAATTCTTAGATGGTGGATTTGTTTCTAATGTGTGTGCTATGGAGGAGAAAAAAGAAAGTAGTAATAATTTGTTGCAGGCATGTTATGATTCATCATGTACCTTTCTTGATCCATCTATTTCAATTGTAATTACTGACGATCAACTGCAATCTAATTGTGTGAGTGAAAAAGAATTTAAAATGGCCGAAAGAAAGAGAGATCAAAAGAGTGAGATGGCCATAGAAAAGAAAAAAGAGAGAAAAGATGAAAATGCAAAAGAGGCCAAAGAAAAAGAAATGAAAAATAATTTGATGGCCCAAAGGAGTGAAAAGAGTGAGGATGAGAGTAGCTTATTATTGCATAAACCATTACATGTACCTTTGTACAAAGTGGTTTATCCATATTGTGATGATATCGCCGGTTCAATCCCGAGCATTGTTAATTTTTCTTTGCAGGATTCTATTGGTGTCATGATGTGGAGGCGAGCAAGTAGAGATGGTGTGGGAAAGCCATGGAATGACCCATATGACTTCGAAGGCAATCAAGGTGAGGTAAGGTTAGTTGCCAGCGCAACAACCATGAGGTATGATTTGCTTCCTTACCTTAATTCATTGTTGTTTTGTTTTCAAGAATTATGGGGACAAGTTGGAAATGTGTTGTTTAGAAGATGTGAATGTGATTTAATCTTGTTGCCTAAGTGTCATAGAAGTGAGAATGAATACGCATTGCATGAATTAGATTCAAATGTTATTGATTTTGAGTGTTCAAAGATTGTCCAATTGACACTTTGTCATGGCAATGACCTATGTGCATTAGGATTAACTTCATGTGGTGAGTTGAATGAAAACATGGATAGTACATTTAGTGTGTTCTATTTGCATGATTCCTACTTGTTTGATGAAGACTTTGGGAAGAGCATGAATGACTATAAGAATTTCTTTGTCCATGATGAATACACTTTTAAGGAGATTAAGTTGTTCATGTTATGCTCATTTTACGAGTTACCCGCTAGTGATGCATATTGTCATGATTTCATTATTGATAAGATGCATGCATTTCTATGTTGGTTACATATAAAAAGGTATGTCGAATGGTGTTGTAACGAGGGTCTTGCATGTATGAAGATAGCAAGTAGGTTAGGGTTCTATGACATGCATGACTTAATTCTTAGTCCTAGTAAGCAATATATTTACATTTGTACCATACTTGCTTTGGTGTTGACTAGGTCTAAGAAGGGGAGGAACTTGATATTTTTGATACTTAATCATATTTTATCATTTGGTGTCCTTTGTTGTTTGGTGTATATTGAGGTTGGTGATTTGATAGTGAAAGAAACCTTGGAGTTGGAGTTCAAAGCGTGGATGGAGCACGTGGGCGATAGCACCTACAAACTTGAGCTTAAAGGTAAGTATGTTGGTAATTTAATTCTTGTTATTACTAACTTGCGTCGCTTTTGTGTAGGTAGTGAAGATTTGAGGACAAATCCTTTTCAAGAAGGGAGGATGATGCGAACATGGTAGCCTTGCACGGGCGTATGAGCGAAGAAGATGGATTTACGTGCGAGGAGCAAAGTGGTGGGGGGTTCGGGATGTATGGAAGAATGTTGGAGGGCCAAAGGAATAGGACTCAAGCATTAATCTCCTCAACCGAGTCTTCACGGACCTCGACACGGACCTGCACACGGGGTCCGTGCCCTTTACATCCGGAGATAAGCAAATACAGAGCCTACACGGACCCGACGACGGACCCAGGCACGGGGTCCGTGCCCTTTGTTATTGGCAAATACAGTGCCTACACGGACCCGCACACGGAGGCGAGCACGGGGTCCGTGTCCCTTGTTCCGGCTGAAGTTGTTACCCGAGTGTACACGGACCCGGACACGGAGGCACACACTGGGGTCCGTGTCCTAGAGTTTTGGCCGAGAAAAATTACCTTATTTAGAGTTTTATTTTGTTAGGAAACTAGATTTTATGATATCTTTTGATATATAGACTATGTTGAACGAATTTTTAGAACACAATACACATATTATTTTGAGTTTATCAAACTTGTGAGAATTTTCTCTCAACTTCTCAAAGCTTTTAGCTTTGTCAAATCAAATCAAACTTATCAAAGTTTTTAACTTTGTGGCGTTTGTCGGTCGTTGCTTGTGCGGATTGTCGTAGGCAAAGTTCTTCGAAGGTTCGTATAGTTTTCGATTGTTTATCCTCGTGTTTATTTGTTGCTAAACTCTTGCTAGTTTAGAGGTGAATATCACACAATACTTGAATCAAAAGATCGGGAAAACACACGGATCTTAATATCGTAATTGAATAGAGGGTGCGATTTATTTTTAATCGTGTTTGCTATTTATTCGTATCAAGATTCACGTCACTTCCTGTTCCTAGTGAACCTTGGGTTGATATCTCTATGGACTTTGTTTTGGGGTTGCTTAGGACTAAGAAGGGGAGGGATTCAATATTTGTTGTTGTTGATAGATTCTCTAAGATGGCACATTTTATTGCTTGTCACAAAACTGATGATGCATCCAACATTGCAGATTTGTTCTTTAAAGAAGTCGTTAGGTTGCATGGTATGCCTAGGACTATCGTTTCTGATCGTGATGTTAAATTTTTGAGTTACTTTTGGAAAACTTTGTGGGCTAAGCTTGGCACTAAACTGTTGTTTTCTACTACATGTCATCCTCAAACGGATGGACAAACTGAAGTTGTTAATAGAACTCTAGGAACACTTTTGCGTGCTATACTCAAAAAGAACTTGAAAAATTGGGAAGAATGTTTGTCATTTGTTGAGTTTGCTTATAACCGTAGCGTGCATTCTACTACGAATTATTCATCATTTGAGATTGTTTATGGTTTTAATCCTTTGACTCAGTTGGATTTGTTGTCTTTGCCTGTGAGTGAAAGGTTAAACATGGATGGGCAAAAGAAGGCTGAATTTGTTAGGAGTTTGCATGAGAAGGTCAAGGCGAACATCGAGAAGAAGAATTTACAATACACGAAACAAGCCAACAAGGGAAGGAAAAAGATGGTTTTTGAAAAGGGAGATTGGGTGTGGTTGCACTTAAGGAAGGAAAGATTTCCAGAAAAGCGACGTTCAAAACTCTTACCTAGGGGTGATGGACCATTTCAAGTGCTTGAAAAGATTAACGACAATGCCTACAAACTAGAACTACCAGGTGAGTACAATGTCAGTTCTACTTTTAATGTTAGTGATCTTTCGTTGTTTGATGTAGGAGATGATCAAGATTTGAGGACAAATCCTTTTCAAGAAGGTGAGAATGATGCAAACGTGGTTGATCAAGCACCAAAGAAAGCATGGGAGTCGTTGGAGTTGCCCGAAGGACCCATAACAAGAGGACGTAGCAAGAAGTTTAAAGAAGCACTTCAAGTACTCATGATGAACTACCAAAGAGGTTCTACAAACTTGGTGACCAAATTAGAGGAGGTTGGGAATCATGGGAATTATTTTGGAGAGTTTTGGAATGTTATTCAAGGGGTCATGGTCGAAGCAGAACCGCACCCGCGCTCCAAGATGAAATTCGCCGAAGCAGCACCGCTCCCGCGCTCAAAACAGGATCGCCCCAGCGGTCTTGCTAAAAAAAAAAAAATTTTTTTTTTTTTTTTCTAATTTTTTTCCGAGACTGTACCGCACCGCGGTCCAGTCTACAGCGCACCCGCGGTCTGCACTTCCGTGTCAAAATTGCTAGACACTTTTGTTTAGCCTTTTCACACTACTTTCTTGTTATGATATTATTATATAATGATTGTATTATTGCAAAAACGAGATACATTGAATGCTATGTCAAATTCTTGAGATTTCTCTCAAATTTACAAGGCAAAAGCTTTGTGTTCAAAAAAATCAAAAATCAAACTTATCAAAGATTACATCTTTGTGGCGTTTGTCGAATGTTCTTATCTCGGATTGTCAAAACAAGTTCTTTGAAGGTTCGTTTGAAATTCAATTGTTTTATCGTTTATATTTGTTGCTAAGTATAATAGCTTAGAGGTGAATATCACAAAATCGTTACTTGTTTCAAAAGATTGGGACAACATAATCGTTCCTTGTTTGTTATTGAATTGAGGGTGCGATTTCTATAGTCGTGCTTGCCTTTCATTCGTACGAGGATTCGTATCAGCTTCAAACATTGCGGATTTGTTCTTTAGAGAAGTCGTTAGGTTGCATGGCATAACTAGAACTATTGCTTTTGATCGCGGTGTTAAATTCTTGAGTTACTTTTGGAATACTTTATGGGCTAAACTTGGCACAAAATTGTTATTTTCTACTACTTGTCATCCTCAAACGGATGGACAAACTGAAGTTGTCAATACATTTTTAGGAACACTTTTCCGTGATATTCTTAAAAAGAACTTGGATTGACATTTCTATGGACTTTATTTTGGGTTGCCTAGGACTAAGAAGGGGAGGGATTCTATTTTTGTTGTTGTGGATAGATTCTCTAAGATGGCACATTTTATAGCTTGTCATAAAACCGATGATGCTTCAAACATTGCGGATTTGTTCTTTAAAGAAGTCGCTAGGTTGCGTGGCATGCCTAGGACTATTTTTTCTGGTTCGATGTTAAATTCTTGAGTTACTTTTGGAAGACTTTATGGGCTAAACTTGACACAAAATTGATGTTTTTTACTACTTGTCATCCTCAAACGGATGGAAAAACTGAAATTGTCAATAGAACTTTGGGAACACTTTTGCGTGCTATTCTTAAAAAGAACTTGGATTGACATTTCTATGGACTTTATTTTGGGGTTGCCTAGGACTAAGAAAGGGAGAGATTCTAGTTTCGTTGTTGTGGATAGATTCTATAAGATGACACATTTTATAGCTTGTCATAAAACCGATGATACTTCAAACATTGCGGATTTGTTCTTTAGAGAAGTCGTTAGGTTGCATGGAATAACTAGGACTATTGCTTTTGATCGCGATGTTAAATTCTTGAGTTACTTTTGGAATACTTTATGGGCTAAACTTGGCACAAAATTGTTGTTTTTTACTACTTGTCATCCTCAAACGGATGGACAAACTGAAGTTGTCAATAGAACTTTGGGAACACTTTTGCGTGCTATTCTTAAAAAGAACTTGGATTGACATTTCTATGGACTTTATTTTGGGGTTGCCTAGGACTAAGAAACGGAGGGATTCTATTTTCGTTGTTGTGGATAGATTCTCTAAGATGGCACATTTTATAGCTTGTCATAAAACCGATGATGCTTCAAACATTGCGGATTTGTTCCTTAGAGAAGTTGTTAGGTTGTATGGCACGACTAGGACTATTACTTCTGATCGCGATGTTAAATTCTTGAGTTACTTTTGGAAGACTTTATGTGCTAAACTTGGCACAAAATTGTTGTTTTATACTACTTGTCCTCCTCAAACGGATGGACAAACTGAAGTTGTCAATAGAACTTTGGGAACACTTTTGCGTGCTACTCTTAAAAAGAACTTGGATTGACATTTCTATGGACTTTATTTTGGGGTTGCCTAGGACTAAGAAAGGGAGGGATTCTATTTTCGTTGTTGTGGATAGATTCTCTAAGATGGCACATTTTATAGCTTGTCATAAAACCGATGATGCTTCAAACATTGCGGATTTGTTCTTTAGAGAAGTTGTAAGGTTGTATGGCACGACTAGGACTATTGCTTCTGATCGCGATGTTAAATTCTTGAGTTACTTTTGGAAGACTTTATGTGCTAAACTTGGCACAAAATTGTAGTTTTCTACTACTTGTCATCCTCAAACGGATGGACAAACTAAAGTTGTCAATAGAACTTTGGGAACACTTTTGCGTGCTATTCTTAAAAAGAACTTGGATTGACATTTCTATGGACTTAATTTTGGGTTGCCTAGGACTAAGAAGGGGAGGGATTCTATTTTTGTTGTTGTGGATAGATTCTCTAAGATGGCACATTTTATAGCTTGTCATAAAACCGATGATGCTTCAAACATTGCGGATTTGTTCTTTAGAGAAGTCGTTAGGTTGCATGGCATAACTAGGACTTTTGCTTTTGATCGCGATGTTAAATTCTTGAGTTACTTTTGGAATACTTTATGGGCTAAACTTGGCACAAAATTGTTGTTTTCTACTACTTATCCTCCTCAAACGAATGGACAAACTGAAGTTGTCAATAGAACTTTGGGAACACTTTTGCGTGCTATTCTTAAAAAGAACTTGGATTGACATTTCTATGGACTTTATTTTGGGTTGCCTAGGACTAAGAAGGGGATGGATTCTATTTTTTTTGTTGTGGATAGATTCTCTAAGATGGCACATTTTATAGCTTGTCATAAAACCGATGATGCTTCAAACATTGCGGATTTGTTCTTTAGAGAAGTCGCTAGGTTGCATGGTATGCCTAGGACTATTGTTTCTGGTCGCGATGTTAAATTATTGAGTTACTTTTGGAAGACTTTCTGGGCTAAACTTGGCACAAAATTGTTGTTTTCTACTACTTGTCATCCTCAAACGGATGGACAAACTGAAGTTGTCAATAGAACTTTGGGAACACTTTTGCGTGCTATTCTTAAAAAGAACTTGGATTGGCATTTTTATGGACTTTATTTTAACTTTGCTTAGTACTAAGAATGGGAGGGATTCTATTTTTGTTGTTGTGGATAGATTCTCTAAGATGACACATTTTATAGCTTGTCATAAAATCAATGATGCTTCAAACATTGCGGATTTGTTCTTTCGAGAAGTCGTTAGGTTGCATGGCATGCCTAGGACTATTGTTTCTGGTCGCGATGTTAAATTCTTGAGTTACTTTTGAAATACTTTTTGGGCTAAACTAGGCACAAAATTGTTGTTTTCTACTACTTGTCATCCTCAAACGGATGGACAAACTGAAGTTGTCAATAGAACTTTGGGAACACTTTTGCGTGCTATTCTTAAAAAGAACTTGGATTGACATTTTTATGGACTTTATTTTGGGTTTGCCTAGTACTAAGAAGGGGAGGGATTCTATTTTTGTTGTTGTGGATAGATTCTCTAATATGGCACATTTTATAGCTTGTCATAAAATCGATGATGCTTCAAACATTGCGGATTTGTTCTTTCGAGAAGTCGTTAGGTTGAATGGCATGACTAGGACTATTGCTTCTGATCGCGATGTTAAATTCTTGAGTTACTTTTGGAATACTTTTTGGGCTAAACATGGCACAAAATTGTTGTTTTCTACTACTTGTCATCCTCAAACGGATGGACAAACTGAAGTTGTCAATAGAACTTTGGGAACACTATTGCGTGCTATTCTTAAAAAGAACTTGGATTGACATTTCTATGGACTTTATTTTGGTTGCCTAGGACTAAGAAGGGGAGGGATTCTATTTTGGTTGTTGTGGATAGATTCTCTAAGATGGCACATTTTATAGCTTGTCATAAAACCGATGATGCTTCAAACATTGCGGATTTGTTCTTTAAAGAAGTCGCTAGGTTGCGTGGCATGCCTAGGACTATTTTTTCTGGTTCGATGTTAAATTCTTGAGTTACTTTTGGAAGACTTTATGGGCTAAACATGACACAAAATTGATGTTTTCTACTACTTGTCATCCTCAAACGGATGGACAAACTGAAATTGTTAATAGAACTTTGGGAACACTTTTGCGTGCTATTCTTAAAAAGAACTTGGATTGACATTTCTATGGACTTTATTTTGGGGTTGCCTAGGACTAAGAAAGGGAGAGATTCTAGTTTCGTTGTTGTGGATAGATTCTATAAGATGACACATTTTATAGCTTGTCATAAAACCGATGATACTTCAAACATTGCGGATTTGTTCTTTAGAGAAGTCGTTAGGTTGCATGGAATAACTAGGACTATTGCTTTTGATCGCGATGTTAAATTCTTGAGTTACTTTTGGAATACTTTATGGGCTAAACTTGGCACAAAATTGTTGTTTTTACTACTTGTCATCCTCAAACGGATGGACAAACTGAAGTTGTCAATAGAACTTTGGGAACACTTTTGCGTGCTATTCTTAAAAAGAACTTGGATTGACATTTCTATGGACTTTATTTTGGGGTTGCTAGGACTAAGAAAGGGAGGGATTCTATTTTCGTTGTTGTGGATAGATTCTCTAAGATGGCACATTTTATAGCTTGTCATAAAACCGATGATGCTTCAAACATTGCGGATTTGTTCTTTAGAGAAGTTGTTAGGTTGTATGGCACGACTAGGACTATTACTTCTGATCGCGATGTTAAATTCTTGAGTTACTTTTGGAAGACTTTATGTGCTAAACTTGGCACAAAATTGTTGTTTTCTACTACTTGTCATCCTCAAACGGATGGACAAACTGAAGTTGTCAATAGAACTTTAGGAACACTTTTGCGTGCTATTCTTAAAAAGAACTTGGATTGACATTTCTATGGACTTTATTTTGGAGTTGCCTAGGACTAAGAAGGGTAGGGATTCTATTTTCGTTGTTGTGGATAGATTCTCTAAGATGGCACATTTTATAGCTTGTCATAAAACCGATGATGCTTCAAACATTGCGGATTTGTTCTTTAGAGAAGTTGCTAGGTTGCATGGCATGCCTAGGACTATTGTTTCTCATCGCGATGTTAAATTCTTGAGTTACTTTTGGAATACATTTTGGGCTAAACTTGACACAAAATTGTTGTTTTCTACTACTTGTCCTCCTCAAACGGATGGACAAACTGAAGTTGTCAATAGAACTTTGGGAACACTTTTGCGTGCTATTCTTAAAAAGAACTTGGATTGACATTTCTATGGACTTTATTTTGGGCTGTCTAGGACTAAGAAGGGGAGGGATTCTATTTTTTTTGTTGTGGATAGATTCTCTAAGATGGCACATTTTATAGCTTGTCATAAAACCGATGATGCTTCAAACATTGCGGATTTGTTCTTTAGAGAAGTCGCTAGGTTGCATGGCATGCCTAGGACTATTGTTTCTGGTCGCGATATTAAATTATTGAGTTACTTTTGGAAAACTTTCTGGGCTAAACTTGGCACAAAATTGTTGTTTTCTACTACTTGTCATCCTCAAACGGATGGACAAACTGAAGTTGTCAATAGAACTTTAGGAACACTTTTGCGTGCTATTCTTAAAAAGAACTTGGATTGACATTTCTATGGACTTTATTTTGGGTTGCCTAGGACTAAGAAGGGGAGGGATTCTATTTTTGTTGTTGTGGATAGATTCTCTAAGATGGCACATTTTATAGCTTGTCATAAAACCGATGATGCTTCAAACATTGCGGATTTGTTCTTTAGAGAAGTCGTTAGGTTGCATGGCATAACTAGGACTTTTGCTTTTGATCGCGATGTTAAATTCTTGAGTTACTTTTGGAATACTTTATGGGCTAAACTTGACACAAAATTTTTGTTTTCTACTACTTGTCATCCTCAAACGGATGGACAAACTGAAGTTGTCAATACAACTTTAGGAACACTTTTGCGTGCTATTCTTAAAAAGAACTTGGATTGGCATTTTTATGGACTTTATTTTAACTTTGCCTAGTACTAGGAAGGGGAGGGATTCTATTTTTGTTGTTGTGAATAGATTCTCTAAGATGGCACATTTTATAGCTTGTCAAAAAACCGATGATGCTTCAAACATTGCGGATTTGTTCTTTAGAGAAGTCGTTAGGTTGCATGGCATGACTAGGACTATTGCTTCTGATCGCGATGTTAAATTCTTGAGTTACTTTTGGAAGACTTTATGTGCTAAACTTGGCACAAAATTGTTGTTTTCTACTACTTGTCCTCCTCAAACGGATGGACAAACTGAAGTTGTCAATAGAACTTTGGGAACACTTTTGCGTGCTATTCTTAAAAAGAACTTGGATTGACATTTCTATGGACTTTATTTTGGGTTGCCTAGGACTAAGAAGGGGATGGATTCTATTTTTTTGTTGTGGATAGATTCTCTAAGATGACACATTTTATAGCTTGTCATAAAATCGATGATGCTTCAAACATTGCGGATTTGTTCTTTCGAGAAGTCGTTAGGTTGAATGGCATGCCTAGGACTATTGTTTCTGGTCGCGATGTTAAATTCTTGAGTTACTTTTGGAATACTTTTTGGGCTAAACATGGCACAAAATTGTTGTTTTCTACTACTTGTCATCCTCAAACGGATGGACAAACTGAAGTTGTCAATAGAACTTTGGGAACACTATTGCGTGCTATTCTTAAAAAGAACTTGGATTGACATTTCTATGGACTTTATTTTGGTTGCCTAGGACTAAGAAGGGGAGGGATTCTATTTTGGTTGTTGTGGATAGATTCTCTAAGATGGCACATTTTATAGCTTGTCATAAAACCGATGATGCTTCAAACATTGCGGATTTGTTCTTTAAAGAAGTCGCTAGGTTGCGTGGCATGCCTAGGACTATTTTTTCTGGTTCGATGTTAAATTCTTGAGTTACTTTTGGAAGACTTTATGGGCTAAACTTGACACAAAATTGATGTTTTCTACTACTTGTCATCCTCAAACGGATGGACAAACTGAAATTGTCAATAGAACTTTGGGAACACTTTTGCGTGCTATTCTTAAAAAGAACTTGGATTGACATTTCTATGGACTTTATTTTGGGGTTGCCTAGGACTAAGAAAGGGAGAGATTCTAGTTTCGTTGTTGTGGATAGATTCTATAAGATGACACATTTTATAGCTTGTCATAAAACCGATGATACTTCAAACATTGCGGATTTGTTCTTTAGAGAAGTCGTTAGGTTGCATGGAATAACTAGGACTATTGCTTTTGATCGCGATGTTAAATTCTTGAGTTACTTTTGGAATACTTTATGGGCTAAACTTGGCACAAAATTGTTGTTTTTTACTACTTGTCATCCTCAAACGGATGGACAAACTGAAGTTGTCAATAGAACTTTGGGAACACTTTTGCGTGCTATTCTTAAAAAGAACTTGGATTGACATTTCTATGGACTTTATTTTGGGGTTGCTTAGGACTAAGAAAGGGAGGGATTCTATTTTCGTTGTTGTGGATAGATTCTCTAAGATGGCACATTTTATAGCTTGTCATAAAACCGATGATGCTTCAAACATTGCGGATTTGTTCTTTAGAGAAGTTGTTAGGTTGTATGGCACGACTAGGACTATTACTTCTGATCGCGATGTTAAATTCTTGAGTTACTTTTGGAAGACTTTATGTGCTAAACTTGGCACAAAATTGTTGTTTTCTACTACTTGTCCTCCTCAAACGGATGGACAAACTGAAGTTGTCAATAGAACTTTAGGAACACTTTTGCGTGCTATTCTTAAAAAGAACTTGGATTGACATTACTATGGACTTTATTTTGGAGTTGACTAGGACTAAGAAATGTAGGGATTCTATTTTCGTTGTTGTGGATAGATTCTCTAAGATGGCACATTTTATAGCTTGTCATAAAACCGATGATGCTTCAAACATTGCGGATTTGTTCTTTAGAGAAGTTGCTAGGTTGCATGGCATGCCTAGGACTATTGTTTCTCATCGCGATGTTAAATTCTTGAGTTACTTTTGGAATACATTTTGGGCTAAACTTGACACAAAATTGTTGTTTTCTACTACTTGTCCTCCTCAAACGGATGGACAAACTGAAGTTGTCAATAGAACTTTGGGAACACTTTTGCGTGCTATTCTTAAAAAGAACTTGGATTGACATTTCTATGGACTTTATTTTGGGTTGTCTAGGACTAAGAAGGGGAGGGATTCTATTTTTTTTGTTGTGGATAGATTCTCTAAGATGGCACATTTTATAGCTTGTCATAAAACCGATGATGCTTCAAACATTGCGGATTTGTTCTTTAGAGAAGTCGCTAGGTTGCATGGCATGCCTAGGACTATTGTTTCTGGTCGCGATATTAAATTATTGAGTTACTTTTGGAAAACTTTCTGGGCTAAACTTGGCACAAAATTGTTGTTTTCTACTACTTGTCATCCTCAAACGGATGGACAAACTGAAGTTGTCAATAGAACTTTAGGAACACTTTTGCGTGCTATTCTTAAAAAGAACTTGGATTGACATTTCTATGGACTTTATTTTGGGTTGCCTAGGACTAAGAAGGGGAGGGATTCTATTTTTGTTGTTGTGGATAGATTCTCTAAGATGGCACATTTTATAGCTTGTCATAAAACCGATGATGCTTCAAACATTGCGGATTTGTTCTTTAGAGAAGTCGTTAGGTTGCATGGCATAACTAGGACTTTTGCTTTTGATCGCGATGTTAAATTCTTGAGTTACTTTTGGAATACTTTATGGGCTAAACTTGACACAAAATTTTTGTTTTCTACTACTTGTCATCCTCAAACGGATGGACAAACTGAAGTTGTCAATACAACTTTAGGAACACTTTTGCGTGCTATTCTTAAAAAGAACTTGGATTGGCATTTTTATGGACTTTATTTTAACTTTGCCTAGTACTAAGAAGGGGAGGGATTCTATTTTTGTTGTTGTGGATAGATTCTCTAAGATGGCACATTTTATAGCTTGTCAAAAAACCGATGATGCTTCAAACATTGCGGATTTGTTCTTTAGAGAAGTCGTTAGGTTGCATGGCATGACTAGGACTATTGCTTCTGATCGCGATGTTAAATTCTTGAGTTACTTTTGGAAGACTTTATGTGCTAAACTTGGCACAAAATTGTTGTTTTCTACTACTTGTCCTCCTCAAACGGATGGACAAACTGAAGTTGTCAATAGAACTTTGGGAACACTTTTGCGTGCTATTCTTAAAAAGAACTTGGATTGACATTTCTATGGACTTTATTTTGGGTTGCCTAGGACTAAGAAGGGGATGGATTCTATTTTTTTGTTGTGGATAGATTCTCTAAGATGACACATTTTATAGCTTGTCATAAAATCGATGATGCTTCAAACATTGCGGATTTGTTCTTTCGAGAAGTCGTTAGGTTGCATGGCATGCCTAGGACTATTGTTTCTGGTCGCGATGTTAAATTCTTGAGTTACTTTTGGAATACTTTTTGGGCTAAACTAGGCACAAAATTGTTGTTTTCTACTACTTGTCATCCTCAAACGGATGGACAAACTGAAGTTGTCAATAGAACTTTGGGAACACTTTTGCGTGCTATTCTTAAAAAGAACTTGGATTGACATTTTATGGACTTTATTTTGGGTTTGCCTAGTACTAAGAAGGGGAGGGATTCTATTTTTGTTGTTGTGGATAGATTCTCTAATATGATGGCACATTTTATAGCTTGTCATAAAATCGATGATGCTTCAAACATTGCGGATTTGTTCTTTCGAGAAGTCGTTAGGTTGAATGGCATGACTAGGACTATTGCTTCTGATCGCGATGTTAAATTCTTGAGTTACTTTTGGAATACTTTTTGGGCTAAACATGGCACAAAATTGTTGTTTTCTACTACTTGTCATCCTCAAACGGATGGACAAACTGAAGTTGTCAATAGAACATTGGGAACACTATTGCGTGCTATTCTTAAAAAGAACTTGGATTGACATTTTTATGGACTTTATTTTGGTTGCCTAGGACTAAGAAGGGGAGGGATTCTATTTTGGTTGTTGTGGATAGATTCTCTAAGATGGCACATTTTATAGCTTGTCATAAAACCGATGATGCTTCAAACATTGCGGATTTGTTCTTTAAAGAAGTCGCTAGGTTGCGTGGCATGCCTAGGACTATTTTTTCTGGTTCGATGTTAAATTCTTGAGTTACTTTTGGAAGACTTTATGGGCTAAACTTGACGCAAAATTGATGTTTTCTACTACTTGTCATCCTCAAACGGATGGACAAACTGAAATTGTCAATAGAACTTTGGGAACACTTTTGCGTGCTATTCTTAAAAAGAACTTGGATTGACATTTCTATGGACTTTATTTTGGGGTTGCCTAGGACTAAGAAAGGGAGAGATTCTAGTTTCGTTGTTGTGGATAGATTCTATAAGATGACACATTTTATAGCTTGTCATAAAACCGATGATACTTCAAACATTGCGGATTTGTTCTTTAGAGAAGTCGTTAGGTTGCATGGAATAACTAGGACTATTGCTTTTGATCGCGATGTTAAATTCTTGAGTTACTTTTGGAATACTTTATGGGCTAAACTTGGCACAAAATTGTTGTTTTTTACTACTTGTCATCCTCAAACGGATGGACAAACTGAAGTTGTCAATAGAACTTTGGGAACACTTTTGCGTGCAATTCTTAAAAAGAACTTGGATTGGCATTTTTATGGACTTTATTTTAACTTTGCTTAGTACTAAGAATGGGAGGGATTCTATTTTTGTTGTTGTGGATAGATTCTCTAAGATGACACATTTTATAGCTTGTCATAAAATCAATGATGCTTCAAACATTGCGGATTTGTTCTTTCGAGAAGTCGTTAGGTTGCATGGCATGCCTAGGACTATTGTTTCTGGTCGCGATGTTAAATTCTTGAGTTACTTTTGAAATACTTTTTGGGCTAAACTAGGCACAAAATTGTTGTTTTCTACTACTTGTCATCCTCAAACGGATGGACAAACTGAAGTTGTCAATAGAACTTTGGGAACACTTTTGCGTGCTATTCTTAAAAAGAACTTGGATTGACATTTTTATGGACTTTATTTTGGGTTTGCCTAGTACTAAGAAGGGGAGGGACTCTATTTTTGTTGTTGTGGATAGATTCTCTAATATGGCACATTTTATAGCTTGTCATAAAATCGATGATGCTTCAAACATTGCGGATTTGTTCTTTCCAGAAGTCGTTAGGTTGAATGGCATGACTAGGACTATTGCTTCTGATCGCGATGTTAAATTCTTGAGTTACTTTTGGAATAATTTTTGGGCTAAACATGGCACAAAATTGTTGTTTTCTACTACTTGTCATCCTCAAACGGATGGACAAACTGAAGTTGTCAATAGAACTTTGGGAACACTATTGCGTGCTATTCTTAAAAAGAACTTGGATTAACATTTTTATGGACTTTATTTTGGTTGCCTAGGACTAAGAAGGGGAGGGATTCTATTTTGGTTGTTGTGGATAGATTCTCTAAGATGGCACATTTTATAGCTTGTCATAAAACCGATGATGCTTCAAACATTGCGGATTTGTTCTTTAAAGAAGTCGCTAGGTTGCGTGGCATGCCTAGGACTATTTTTTCTGGTTCGATGTTAAATTCTTGAGTTACTTTTGGAAGACTTTATGGGCTAAACTTGACACAAAATTGATGTTTTCTACTACTTGTCATCCTCAAACGGATGGACAAACTGAAATTGTTAATAGAACTTTGGGAACACTTTTGCGTGCTATTCTTAAAAAGAACTTGGATTGACATTTCTATGGACTTTATTTTGGGGTTGCCTAGGACTAAGAAAGGGAGAGATTCTAGTTTCGTTGTTGTGGATAGATTCTATAAGATGACACATTTTATAGCTTGTCATAAAACCGATGATACTTCAAACATTGCGGATTTGTTCTTTAGAGAAGTCGTTAGGTTGCATGGAATAACTAGGACTATTGCTTTTGATCGCGATGTTAAATTCTTGAGTTACTTTTGGAATACTTTATGGGCTAAACTTGGCACAAAATTGTTGTTTTTTACTACTTGTCATCCTCAAACGGATGGACAAACTGAAGTTGTCAATAGAACTTTGGGAACACTTTTGCGTGCTATTCTTAAAAAGAACTTGGATTGACATTTCTATGGACTTTATTTTGGGGTTGCTTAGGACTAAGAAAGGGAGGGATTCTATTTTCGTTGTTGTGGATAGATTCTCTAAGATGGCACATTTTATAGCTTGTCATAAAACCGATGATGCTTCAAACATTGCGGATTTGTTCTTTAGAGAAGTTGTTAGGTTGTATGGCACGACTAGGACTATTACTTCTGATCGGATGTTAAATTCTTGAGTTACTTTTGGAAGACTTTATGTGCTAAACTTGGCACAAAATTGTTGTTTTCTACTACTTGTCCTCCTAAAACGGATGGACAAACTGAAGTTGTCAATAGAACTTTAGGAACACTTTTGCGTGCTATTCTTAAAAAGAACTTGGATTGACATTACTATGGACTTTATTTTGGAGTTGACTAGGACTAAGAAATGTAGGGATTCTATTTTCGTTGTTGTGGATAGATTCTCTAAGATGGCACATTTTATAGCTTGTCATAAAACCGATGATGCTTCAAACATTGCGGATTTGTTCTTTAGAGAAGTTGCTAGGTTGCATGGCATGCCTAGGACTATTGTTTCTCATCGCGATGTTAAATTCTTGAGTTACTTTTGGAATACATTTTGGGCTAAACTTGACACAAAATTGTTGTTTTCTACTACTTGTCCTCCTCAAACGGATGGACAAACTGAAGTTGTCAATAGAACTTTGGGAACACTTTTGCGTGCTATTCTTAAAAAGAACTTGGATTGACATTTCTATGGACTTTATTTTGGGTTGTCTAGGACTAAGAAGGGGAGGGATTCTATTTTTTTGTTGTGGATAGATTCTCTAAGATGGCACATTTTATAGCTTGTCATAAAACCGATGATGCTTCAAACATTGCGGATTTGTTCTTTAGAGAAGTCGCTAGGTTGCATGGCATGCCTAGGACTATTGTTTCTGGTCGCGATATTAAATTATTGAGTTACTTTTGGAAAACTTTCTGGGCTAAACTTGGCACAAAATTGTTGTTTTCTACTACTTGTCATCCTCAAACGGATGGACAAACTGAAGTTGTCAATAGAACTTTAGGAACACTTTTGCGTTCTATTCTTAAAAAGAACTTGGATTGACATTTCTATGGACTTTATTTTGGGTTGCCTAGGACTAAGAAGGGGAGGGATTCTATTTTTGTTGTTGTGGATAGATTCTCTAAGATGGCACATTTTATAGCTTGTCAAAAAACCGATGATGCTTCAAACATTGCGGATTTGTTCTTTAGAGAAGTCGTTAGGTTGCATGGCATAACTAGGACTTTTGCTTTTGATCGCGATGTTAAATTCTTGAGTTACTTTTGGAATACTTTATGGGCTAAACTTGACACAAAATTTTTGTTTTCTACTACTTGTCATCCTCAAACGGATGGACAAACTGAAGTTGTCAATACAACTTTAGGAACACTTTTGCGTGCTATTCTTAAAAAGAACTTGGATTGGCATTTTTATGGACTTTATTTTAACTTTGCCTAGTACTCAGAAGGGGAGGGATTCTATTTTTGTTGTTGTGAATAGATTCTCTAAGATGGCACATTTTATAGCTTGTCAAAAAACCGATGATGCTTCAAACATTGCGGATTTGTTCTTTAGAGAAGTCGTTAGGTTGCATGGCATGACTAGGACTATTGCTTCTGATCGCGATGTTAAATTCTTGAGTTACTTTTGGAAGACTTTATGTGCTAAACTTGGCACAAAATTATTGTTTTCTACTACTTGTCCTCCTCAAACGGATGGAAGTTTATCCCAGAAAGTCTTCCAAAAGTAACTCAAGAATTTAACATCGTGACCAGAAACAATAGTCCTAGGAATGCCATGCAACCTAGCGACTTCTCTAAATAACAAATCCGCAATGTTTGAAGCGTCTTCGGTTTTATGACAAGCTATAAAATGTGCCATCTTAGAGAATCTATCCACAACAGCAAACATAGAATCCCTCCCCTTTTTATTCCTAGGCAAACACAAAATAAAGGCCATAGAAATGTCAATCCAAGTTCTTTTTAAAAATAGCACGCAAAAGTGTTCCCAGAGTTCTATTGACAACTTCAGTTTGTCTATTCGTTTGAGGATGACAAGTAGTAGTAAACAACAATTTTGTGCCAAGTTTAGCCCAGAAAGTCTTCCAAAAGTAACTCAATAATTTAACATCGCGACCAGAAACAATAGTCCTAGGCATGCCATGCAACCTAGCGACTTCTCTAAATAACAAATTCGCAATGTTTGAAGCATCATCGGTTTTATGACAAGCTATAAAATGTGTCATCTTAGAGAATCTATCCACAACAACAAAAATTGAATCCCTCCCCTTCTTAGTCATAGGCAACCCAAAATAAAGTCCATAGAAATGTCAATCCAAGTTCTTTTTAAGAATAGCACGCAAAAGTGTTCCCAAAGTTCTATTGACAACTTCAGTTTGTCCATCCGTTTGAGGAGGACAAGTAGTAGAAAACAAAAATTTTGTGCCAAGTTTAGCACATAAAGTCTTCCAAAAGTAACTCAAGAATTTAACATCGCGATCAGAAGCAATAGTCCTAGTCATGCCATGCAACCTAGCGACTTCTCTAAGAACAAATCCGCAATGTTTGAAGCATCATCGGTTTTATGACAAGCTATAAAATGTGTCATCTTAGAGAATCTATCCACAACAACAAAAATAGAATCCCTCCCCTTCTTAGTCCTAGGCAACCCAAAATAAAGTCCATAGAAATGTCAATCCAAGTTCTTTTTAAGAATAGCTCGCAAAAGTGTTCCCAAAGTATTATTGACAACTTCAGTTTGTCCATCCGTTTGAGGATGACAAGTAGTAGAAAACAACAGTTTTGTGCCAAGTTTAGCCCATAAAGTATTCCAAAAGTAACTCAATAATTTAACATCGCGATCAAAAGCAATAGTCCTAGCCAGGCCACGCAACCTAACGACTTCTCTAAAGAACAAATCCGCCATGTTTGAAGCATCATCGGTTTTATGACAAGCTATAAAATGTGACATCTTAGAGAATCTATCCACAACAACGAAAAATACAATCTCTCCCTTTCTTAGTCCTAGTCAACCCCAAAATAAACTCCATAGAAATGTCAATCCAAGTTCTTTTTAAGAATAGCACGCAAAAGTGTTCCCAAAGTTCTATTGACAATTTCTGTTTGTCCATCCGTTTGAGGATGACAAGTAGTAGAAAACAACAATTTTGTGCCAAGTTTAGCCCATAAATTCTTCCAAAAGTAACTCAAGAATTTAACATTGAACCATAAAAAATAGTCCTAGGCATGCCACGCAACCTAGCGACTTCTTTAAAGAACAAATCCGCAATGTTTGAAGCATAATCGGTTTTATGACAAGCTATAAAATGTGCCATCTTAGATAATCTAGGCACAACAACAAAAATAGAATCCCTCCCCCTCTTAGTACTAGGCAAACCCAAAATAAAATCCATAGAAATGTCAATCCAAGTTCTTTTTAAGAATAGCACGCAAAAGTGTTCCCAAAGTTCTATTGACAACTTCAGTTTGTCCATCCGTTTGAGGATGACAAGTAGTAGAAAACAATAATTTTGTGCCAAGTTTAGCCCAGAAATTCTTCCAAAAGTAACTCAATAATTTAACATCGCGACCAGAAACAATAGTCCTAGGCATGCCATGCAACCTAGCGACTTCTCTAAATAACAAATTCGCAATGTTTGAAGCATCATTGGTTTTATGACAAGCTATAAAAAGTGTCATCTTAGAGAATCTATCCACAACAACAAAAATAGAATCCCTACCCTTCTTAGTCCAAGGCAACCCAAAATAAAGTCCATAGAAATGTCAATCCAAAATCTTTTTACGAATAGCACGCAAAAGTGTTCCCAAAGTTCTATTGCCAACTTCAGTTTGTCCATCCGTTTGAGGATGACAAGTAGTAGAAAACAACAATTTTGTGCCAAGTTTAGCCCATAAAGTCTTCCAAAAGTAACTCAAGAATTTAACATCGAACCAGAAAAAATAGTCCTAGGCATGCCACGCAACCTAGCGACTTCTTTAAAGAACAAATCCGCAATGTTTGAAGCATCATCGGTTTTATGACAAGCTATAAAATGTGCCATCTTAGAGAATCTATCCACAACAACAAAAATAGAATCCCTCCCCTTCTTAGTACTAGGCAAACCCAAAATAAAATCCATAGAAATGTCAATCCAAGTTCTTTTTAAGAATAGCACGCAAAAGTGTTCCCAAAGTTCTATTGACAACTTCAGTTTGTCCATCCGTTTGGGGATGACAAGTAGTAGAAAAAAACAATTTTGTGCCAAGTTTAGCCCAGAATGTCTTCAAAAAAGAACTCAAGAATTTAACATCGCGATCAGAAGCAATAGTCCTAGTCAGGCCATGCAACCTAACGACTTCTCTAAAGAACAAATCCGCAATGTTTGATATGACAAGTTATAAAATGGGCCATCTTAGAGAATCTATCCACAACAACGAAAATAGAATCCCTCCCTTTCTTAGTCCTAGGCAACCCAAATAAAGTCCGTAGAAATGTCAATCCAAGTTCTTTTTAATAATAGCGCGCAAAAATGTTCGCAAAGTTCTATTGACAACTTCAGTTTGTCCAACCGTTTGAGGATGAAAAGTAGTAGAAAACAAAAATTTTGTGCCAAGTTTAGCCCAGAAAGTCTTCCCAAAGTAACTCAATAATTTAACATCGCGACCAGAAACAATAGTCCTAGGCATGCCATGCAACCTAGCGACTTCTCTAAAGAACAAATCCGCAATGTTTGAAGCATCATCGGTTTTATGACAAGCTATAAAAAGTGTCATCTTAGAGAATCTATCCACAACAACAAAAATAGAATCTCTCCCTTTCTTAGTCCTAGGCAACCCCAAAATAAAGTCCATACAAATGTCAATCCAAGTTCTTTTTAAGAATAGCACGCAAAAGTGTTCCCAAAGTACTATTGACAACTTCAGTTTGTCCATCCGTTTGAGGATGACAAGTAGTAGAAAACAACAGTTTTGTGCCAAGTTTAGCCCATAAAGTATTCCAAAAGTAACTCAAAAATTTAACATCGCGATCAAAAGCAATAGTCCTAGTTATGTCATGCAACCTAACGACTTCTCTAAAGAACAAATCCGCAATGTTTGAAGCATCATCGGTTTTATGACAAGCTATAAAATGTGACATCTTAGAGAATCTATCCACAACAACGAAGAATAGAATCTCTCCCTTTCTTAGTCCTAGGCAACCCCAAAATAAAGTCCATAGAAATGTCAATCCAAGTTCTTTTTAAGAATAGCACGCAAAAGTGTTCCCAAAGTTCTATTGACAATTTCAGTTTGTCCATCCTTTTGAGGATGACAAGTAGTAGAAAACAACAATTTTGTGCCAAGTTTAGCCCATAAAGTCTTCCAAAAGTAACTCAATAATTTAACATCGCGACCAGAAAAATAGTCCTAGGCATGCCATGCAACCTAGCGACTTCTCTAAAGAACAAATCCGCAATGTTTGAAGCATCATCGGTTATATGACAAGCTATAATGTGCCATCTTAGAGAATCTTTCCACAACGATAATAGAATCCCTCCCTTTCTTAGTCCTAGGCAACCCAAAATAATGTCCATAGAAATGTCAATCCAAGTTCTTTTTAAGAATAACACGCAAAAGTGTTCCCAAAGTTCTATTGACAACTTCAGTTTGTCCATCCGTTTGAAGATGACAAGTAGTAGAAAACAACAATTTTGTGCCAAGTTTTGCCCAGAAAGTCTTCCAAAAGTAACTCAAGAATTTAACATCGCGACCAGAAACAATAGTCCTATGCATGCCATGCAACCTAGCGACTTCTCTAAATAACCAATCCGCAATGTTTGAAGCATCATCGGTTTTATGACAAGCTATAAAATGTGTTGTAAGGCTCGAGAATTATCAACTGGCATTGGTGCTAGACTCGTAGAGGTAAGAATGCATGACGTTTAAATGAGATTTTTGAAGGAATGGCCGAAGTTACACTGCACCAGCGGTGCTAAGACTACCGCACCCGCGGTGTAGGTGACAGAAATTGGTGAATTTCTGCGAACAGACACCGCACCCGCGGTGCTAGCACGACCGCACCCGCGGTCATGTAAGGACCGCACCCGCGGTCTAGGTGCAACATTTTTGGATGGACTCGTCGTGAGCACAGCGCACCCGCGATGCAAGAGGAGCGCACCCGCGGTGCTGCATACGAGAGATCCACCTCCTTTTCTTAGCTTGACACATGGCATGTATATATATAAGAAATGGCTGAATCTTCATCCTTCATTTCAGCTGCTAAGAGCACCGAGAGTTCCTTTTACCTTCTTCTAAGTTTCTTCATGATAGAATTGAGATTATGCAACAACTAGCTATCCGATTTTAATTCCGAGGTAAGATTTGTGTTCCTTGCATTGACGGCTACAAAGTGACATAAGTTTGATATAATTCCAGCATGATTCAGATTGTGGATGTTGGGGAACTTATGATTTTGTTGCGAATATATGTTCTTGAGATATAGAGCATCGTATATTTGTTATCAGATCGATTTTCGGACACCGTATACGAGCCTTGCGAATTTCCAGCATGTATATTGATATTGATTGGAAGAATTGAGCATATTATATTGTGTTGATGAGTATATTATGAAGATTATGAGTTGTGGCTATGGTATATATTGTTTGTTGAGATTGAGTTGATCGGTATTGCGAGAATACGCTGTTATGCCGTAGATTTGTACCGAGATTTATTATTGATTGGCATATATGTTGCTTTGAGTTAGAGATTGATATTGGGTGTCTACACATTGCCGTTTCAGATTTGAGGTGACAGGTTTGACATTTGATTCGAGATCTCGACAGACGATTCGACAAGAAAGGTATAATTCATGTGGTCACGGGATTGCACAACTCGATTCAGATTTGATACGAGTTTCCCTAAATCACATACTAGATTGTTATTACATTTGATTATGTAATGCCTTGTTTATTGATTTATATTCGAGTCCTGAGATAAGAGAGATTGGCAGACTTTCCAAAACTAGACGTTTCGGTGTATCGACGCATAGGAGCAGATTTGCTATATGTGTAGACCCTCGATACAGAGTTGACCGAAGTCTAGGAATAAGACGTACCGTTGCCCCGAGTGGTTGGGTAGGTAACAGACCGTCTTATTCACACCGGGATCCCTAGATTAGAAATGAGTCGAGTCAAGATTTGAATGTTGAATACAGATTTGTATTCTACTACATGTTTAGATTTTATTCATGTTAATTGATATATGCTATGCTTTTGTACATGATTTATGACATTGCATGCATCCATGTTTTATACTGGGATATGTTCTCACCGGAGTTATCCGGCTGTTGTCGTGTCTGTATGTGTGCATGGCAACAGGTGGGGCAGGATCGGGGTCACGAGCTAGATGAGAGATGATGATAGCGTGGAGATCTCGGGCATTGCAGATTACTAGTGTTTTCTTATGAAACTTGTACTACTTATGTTTGTAGTTGTCATTTGAACACTAGTGTATGTTTGTACGAACAGACTTGTATGTACATTACGTTGTTTAATTTCTATCGAGATATGTTATGCTTTAGTTAATACATTTGAATTAAAGTTAAAAGCAAAATTTTGACCCACATTTTTGAACAAAGATCCAATTAAATCCCAAAAGAATTGAGTTAGAGCCCGGGTCCCCACAACAGGTGGTATCAGAGCAGTAGGTTCTGTAGACTGAGATAGAGTAGAATGAGCGGGGTAGATCGAGTCATCTTCCTTGCTTTTGAGATGCTAGCATGATTTATTGCTTTCCCTATTATATGTTGTGCTGTATTATCTGAATTGATTTACAGCATTTCAAGCCCGAATCAGAACCGATTCTCGATCAGAGTCTATGATCAGAGGAGGGCTGAGACAGATGATATTAATTGGGTACTAATTAGTTTGATAATCAGATTTATGCCGCCTAGACGAGTGCCACAGCCAGAGCAGGGTAGCACATCAGGTGCACAGATGGATGTTACCGCTACACCGATGGAGACTTTATTGAAGAGATTCCAGTCTTTCCATCCGCCTACCCTGAAGGGCACCGAGAGTGCAGTAGAGTGCGAGAGCTGGCTCGATGATATCGAGATGTTGTTTGAGTCTTTGGCATATACTGATGAGCGACGTGTGAAGCTGATAGGGCATCAGATGCAAGAGGTTGCAAAGAGCTGGTGGTTGACGATGAAGAGAGCTTTGGAGCACCGAGGCATTGATATTACGTGGAAAGTTTTCAAGGATGAGTTCTATCAGCGCTTCTTCCCCGTCTCCTACCGGAAAGATAAGGGAGCTGAATTTGCGAATCTGAGACAGGGACAGTGGAACATCGAGGAGTATGTTGCGAAATTTTCTGCATTGCTACGATTTGCACCGCATGTGGCCGGGAACGACGAGGCAGTGGCCGATCAGTTCATCAACGGATTGAATCCGGATGTTTTTACTTTGGTGAACACGGGACGGCCTAGTACTTTTTCAGAGGCACTGAACCGAACAAAGGGAGCAGAGGCTGGCTTGATCAGGCAGCGAGGGGCTTCCTACGGTGTTCAGGGGCAGAGACCGCCACAGCCTACCACCGTTCAATTTCCACCACCTCCTCCTCATTTTGACAGCGGAGCTAGTGGTAGTGGCAAGAAGGATTTTCTGAAGGCTAAGGGCAAACAGTTTAAGAAATCTGGGAGTAGTTCATCGAGTTCGAGTGGATCTCGACAGAGAGGTCAGGGGTCAGAGTATAGTGGCGCATACTGTGGTTCGTGCGGAGGGCGACATGCGACGGAGCAGTGTCAAGGATTTATGGGACGCAGCAACATCTGTAGGCAACAGGGACACTTCGCTAGAGTTTGTCCCCAGAGAGGTGCACAACGATTCTAGAGCACCGGATCATCAGCACCAGCGCCACAGATGGAGAGACAGGCATCTTCTGTACACTCCTTCCAGCCACCCTCCACACAGACTCAGCAGAGACCAGGAGGTAGTCAGACGGTGAGTCAGCCTCCCCGACAGCAGGCACGTGTCTTTGCCCTGACAGAGGAGCAGGCACAGGAGGCGCCAGATGACGTCATTGCAGGTAGCTGTTTTCTTTGCGGTTATCCTGCATATGTGTTGATAGACACAGGGGCATCTCATACATTCATATCTGAACATTTTGCATTGAGACATTCGTTGCCTGTTGAGTCGATGTCTACGGTAGTGTCTATAGCTTCTCCGTTGGGAAGTGGTTTGATATCTGTGACTACTGTTAGACACTGTATGCTTCAGTTTGAGGGGCATGAGATTGATCTTGATTGTGTAGTACTTGGTTTAGCTGATTTTGACTGTATAGTTGGCATAGACATGTTAACCAGGTACAGGGCCACGGTAGATTGTTTCCACAAGATTGTCAGATTCAGACCCGACATGACAGATGAGTGGAAATTCTACGGCAAGGGTTCCAGATCTAGGATTCCCTTAGTATCTGCTCTGACTATGAGTAGACTGCTTCAGAGAGGAGCAGAGGGCTTTCTCGTATATTCAGTAGATTTACTGAAGTCGAGCCCAGCATTGGCAGATCTGCCAGTGGTTTGCGAGTTTGCAGATGTTTTTCCTGATGAGATTCCAGGGTTGCCTCCAGTTCGAGAGGTGGATTTTAGCATAGACCTTGTGCCAGGCAGTGTTCCTATTTCAAGAGCTCCGTATAGGATGGCGCCTGTTGAACTGAAAGAGTTGAAAGCACAGTTGGAGGATCTTCTGTCCAAGGGATATATCAGACCCAGTGTATCACCTTGGGGTGCTCCGGTGCTTTTCGTTAGAAAGAAAGATGGTTCGATGCGACTGTGTATTGATTATAGACAGTTGAACAAGGCAACAATGAAGAACAAATATCCTTCGCCGCGCATCGACGATTTATTTGATCAGCTACAGGGATCTTCGGTATATTCGAAGATTGATTTGAGATCAGGGTATCATCAGCTCCGAGTTAGAGACGTTGATATTCCGAAGACTGCATTCCGAACCAGGTATGGACATTACGAGTTTGTTGTTATGCCTTTCGGTTTGACGAATGCACCTGCGGTGTTTATGAGTTTGATGAACCGCATTTTTCAGAGATATTTAGATGAATTTGTGATTGTGTTTATTGACGACATTTTGGTGTATTCGAAAAGTTTGACTGAGCATGCAGATCATCTGAGAATTGTGCTGAAGACTTTGCGACAGGAGCGGTTGTATGCCAAACTGTCCAAGTGTGAATTCTGGCTGAGACAGGTTGTCTTCTTGGGGCATATTATATCTGGAGATGGTATTTCGGTAGATCCGAGTAAAGTTGAGGCTGTGATCAGTTGGCCAAGACCGACTTCTGTGCCTGAGATACGCAGTTTCATGGGTCTAGCCGGGTATTATCGTCTTTTTATTCGAGATTTCTCCAGTATAGCGAAGCCTATCACCCAGTTGACCCAGAAGAATATGCCATTTGTGTGGTCCGAAGATTGTGAAGCCAGTTTTGTAGAGCTGAAGAAGAGGCTGACTAGTGCGCCTGTCTTGACGATTCCTACCGGTACAGGTGAGTTTGTTGTATATTGTGACGCATCTCACAGAGGGTTAGGATGTGTTCTTATGCAGCGAGGGCACGTGATAGCATACGCCTCTAGACAGCTGAAGCCGCACGAGACTCGTTATCCGATTCATGATCTTGAATTGGCGGCGATTGTGTTTGCACTTAAGATCTGGCGTCATTATCTGTATGGCGAGAAATTCGAGATTTATTCCGATCATAAGAGCTTAAAATATCTCTTTTCTCAGTCAGAGTTGAATATGAGGCAGCGACGATGGCTTGATCTGCTGAAAGATTTTGATTGCGAGATCAAGTACCATCCAGGAAAGTCGAATGCAGCGGCAGACGCCTTGAGTCGAAAGGTATGTGCTCTTTCCTTGTCGACTGTAGGTGTATCGAGTTTAGTAGAAGATTGTTGCTTGTCTGGATTGACATTTGATACAGAGAGTAGACCGCTGCGACTTGCTGCGATTCAGATTGAGCCAGATCTGATTTCGAGGATCAAAGAAGCACAAAGAACCGATCCGAATGTGCAGAGATCGATTGATATGGTCAGAGCTGGTCATATCTCAGAATATCATGTTAGAGATTCTATTCTGTATGTGAATAACCGCATAGTGGTGCCAGATGTTTCAGATTTGAGACGACAGATCATGGCGGAGGCACACTGTAGTCGGTTCAGCATTCATCCTGGTGGCAGGAAGATGTATAACGACTTGAAGACACAATTCTGGTGGAAGCAGATGAAGACAGACATTGCAGAATTTGTGTCTAAATGCCTGAATTGCCAGCAGGTGAAGGCAGAAAGAAAGAAACCCGGAGGTTTACTTCAGAGTTTGTCTGTTCCTGAGTGGAAATGGGACCACATTTCCATGGACTTTGTGACGAAGTTACCTCGATCATCTCGTGGCTGTGATTCGATTTGGGTCATCATTGACCGATTGACCAAATCTGCCTGTTTCATTCCGTACAGGATGACCTATCGACATGATCAGATGGCAGCGTTGTATGTCAAAGAGGTCGTCAGATTGCATGGTGTGCCGAAGTCGATCGTATCAGATCGTGATCCACGATTCACTTCTCATTTTTGGCACAGCTTGCAGCAGGCTTTGGGTACGACTTTACACCTGAGCACTGCTTATCATCCCCAGACAGACGGACAGTCAGAGCGGACTATCCAGACTTTAGAGGACATGCTGAGAGCTGTAGTACTAGATTTTGGTACTAGTTGGCAAGATTCATTGCCATTGTGTGAGTTTTCATACAACAACAGCTATCAGACGAGCATAGAGATGGCACCGTTCGAAGCTTTATACGGAAAGAAGTGCAGATCTCCGTTGTACTGGGATGATATTTCTGAGGTACCAGAATTGGGGCCTGATATGATTCGTGAGATGACAGAAAAAGTGAAGATCATCCAGAAACGAATGAAGACGGCACAGGATAGGCAAGCGAAGTACGCCAATATTAGACGTAGACCGTTAGTATTCGAACAGGGAGACAGAGTATTTTTGAAGATTTCACCTTTCAGAAGCGTTGTCAGATTTGGCAAGCGTGGAAAGTTGTCTCCTAGATACATCGGTCCGTATGAGATTCTTGAAAAGATTGGCGATCGAGCTTACAGACTTGCTCTTCCTCCTTTATTATCCGGCATTCACGATGTTTTTCACGTGTCGATGTTGCGCAGATATATGCCAGATGAGTCTCATGTCATTCACCCTGACGAAGCCGAGTTAGATCAGACTTTGAGCTACGTCGAGCAACCGATACAGATTTTGGATCGGAAGGAAAAGAAGCTTAGAACCAAGACCATTCCGCTTGTGAAGGTCCAATGGAGTCGTCATGGCATCGAGGAAGCAACTTGGGAGACAGAGTCTGAGATGAGACAGAGGCATCCCGAGTTATTCTTATGATGTGAGTCTTTCTTCCCATTGTGATTTTACAGTTTTGTATATAATTGCATGATTACTTGCTTATGAGTTCGAGGACGAACTCTTATCTGAGAGGGGGGGAAATGTAAGGCTCGAGAATTATCAACTGGCATTGGTGCTAGACTCGTAGAGGTAAGAATGCATGACGTTTAAATGAGATTTTTGAAGGAATGGCCGAAGTTACACTGCACCAGCGGTGCTAAGACTACCGCACCCGCGGTGTAGGTGACAGAAATTGGTGAATTTGTGCGAACAGACACCGCACCCGCGGTGCTAGCACGACCGCACCCGCGGTGTGAGACCGCACCCGCGGTCATGTAAGGACCGCCCCCGCGGTCTAGGTGCAACATTTTTGGATGGACTCGCTGTGAGCACAGCGCACCCGCGATGCAAGAGGAGCGCACCCGCGGTGCTGCATGCGAGAGATCCACCTCCTTTTCTTAGCTTGACACATGGCATGTATATATATACGAAATGGCTGAATCTTCATGAAAGCGGACCGGTTACGGTGGCCGGAAGCGCAACGGAAGTTTAAAAAATCAAATTTTTACTCAAAATTTCGGCCACCCCTATCTTTTGTGCAACAAATACAATAACACACAAAATGTCATACATAGGATGTTAAGAAAATATACCTATCAACTTCAAAAGTTGATGTTTGGCTCCAACTTTGTTGTCAAACAACAAAGCTCTTCAAGGCATGAAGATCTACAAGCTCCTCCAAGCCTCCTTCTTTCCTTCAAAATCAAGCCCACCACTAACTAGGAAGATCCACTCTTAATTTGCACTAGAAAATTAAGAGGATTTTTCAAAGAGAAGTGTTTTTGATCTCCAACAATTGAAGAACAAAAGAGAGAAAAAATGGAGGAGAGGAATATCACAAAAATCGGCCATGTAGTGAATGAGGGAGGGAAGAGTGACCTTGGTTGTCCAAAAAGTGATCCCATGCTTTTTCAATATTTTATTCAAAAGTATTCCAAGCCTCTTCACCTCCCAAGCATGCAAACCCTAGCATACTTTGCATGTGGGCTTGTAACTATTACAAGGCCCATGGACTTTTAATTGTCTCAAACATATTTGAGCCCAATTAGACTTTACTTGATTTTAATCAAGCCCACTAGTTAAATAATTATTTCCAATTGGGCTCTACAAGGCCCAATGTTATTTAATTAATCCAACACTTAATTAATTTAATTATTTGGGCTCTACTAGGCCCACTAGTGTTTAATTAATTCAACACTTGAATTAATTTAATTTAGTCCATAATAATGTTTATGAAAATCACAATTTTCAAAAACATTAGTCACTTGGCCAAATTTTAATCTAGGAACACTTCCATAAATTAAAATTTATATTTCTCTCATAGAAGTCATACTTCTATTTTTCTTTACGCTTATAAACACATTTATAAGCCGTTCAACACATTGAACTATTTTTACTTCTCAACGGGATCTAGAAAGCTAGTACTTGTGTGGCCCTCAATGGTTCATTGATACAACTAGCCGTGGGTTCACATCTCCATGTGATTCGGACTAAACATGTCCTTATTCGAGCATACCCCAATTGCTCCATTCTTACTTATCAACTCCTTGATAGTAAGAACGTCAGAACTCAAGTCTGATAGTACCCAACCAATCACGTTAAACGCCTAGCAGCATCGCTTACGTGATTCCCTAGGTATCACATGATAGTGCCTGCAAGAACCATTCAATTATGGTTAGCGTACAGTACGGTCCCTTCAACTCATATATCCCGATCGATTCGACAACCATTGGTTTATCGAGAGTTGTCAATGAATCGATACTATGTGTCATGTCGTAGTTGCATCGATGGTGTAATCTATGAAACACCTTTCATAATTACAACCATACTCTGGCCAGAGATTTCGATCTACATACACATGAAAACACATAGGATATCCATACCCGAAGGTAAGCGGTGAATCCCCGACTACAATGCATCGACTCCTATGTGTTTCGACAGAACACCCAACCTTGCCACCTAATGACCCCATGAGAGTCGGTAAACAAGTCAAAGTGTAATTCTAGCACATAGAGTCTCAATGTTGTCCCGGGTCATAAGGACTAATTCTGTACAACCATAAACCAGGACTTTTCCACTCGATAAGTGAGAACCACTTGGAAAGTCCTTTTATGGAGGGTTGTTCAGTGCACTCTACAAGGAGCACCTATCTGCATGTTCGGACATCACAATGTCCCCTACCAATGAAACATGGTACTCACATCGCAGATACTAGTCTCTAACTCGAGCGGCCTATATCCTTCTTAGTGGCGGCTGAATCGACTAGGAACCGTTTAGAATATACAGTATTACAAATATGAGTTTCATGATACTCATCATATGAGCATCTCATATTCTTTCTACTATTTGTATATTCAAGGGCTTTATCTATGCAGCTAGCATGGGTATACAGATAAAGATTTGCCAAAAATAATAATTTCAAATATTATTAAAATAAAGATTGCTTATACATAGAGTTTCATTGTGAACACTCGGCCAACACTTGGCTCGACGGGCACCTACTCTAACAATCTCCCACTTGCACTAGAGCCAACTACCTATATGCATAAAACCCATTGATTCGCGATGCTAGTCGAACAATGGTCCAGGTAAAGGCTTAGCTAGTGGATCAACAACATAATCTGTGGAGCCGACTTTGTCAATAGACACATCTCTTCTTTCCACAATCTCTACGAGAATGTGGTACTTTCTCAATACGAGTTTGGATTTCTGATGAGACCTTGGCTCCTTTGCTTGAGCTATAGCTCCCGTGTTGTCACACAACACCGGGATAGGAGCAATTCTATTAGGAATGACGTCCAACTCTTGGACGAAATTCCTTATCCAAACAGCCTCTCTTGCTGCATCTGATGCAGCAATGTATTCGGCCTCTGTGCTGGAATCCGTATTATTGTCTTGCTTGGAACTCTTCCAAGAGACTGCAGCACCATTGAGCATGAATACAAAACCAGAGGTTGACTTCGAGTCATCGATATCGCTTTGGAAGCTAGAGTCGGTATAGCCTTCCAATTTCAGTTCTCTACCCCCATAGACCAAGAACAACTTATTGATCCTTCTCAACAACTTGAGGATGTCTTTCACAGCTTTCAGGTGTGGAAGACCAGGGTTCGAATGATATCATTTCACTACATATAGTGCAAACGCCACGTCAGGACGTGTAGATATCATCCCATACATGATATTACCAATTTCCGAAGCATACGGAATGCGTGTCATCGCCACTATCTCTGCATCTGTCTTGGGAGACAGACTTGGATAGGGACACGCCATGACACACTGGTAGATGTCCTCTCATGGACTCATCCATCGAGAACTGCTTCACGATGGTATCAATGTATGTGGACTGGGTGAGACCAAGCCATCTTTTCGATCTATCTCAATAGATCTGTATCCCAATACAAAAGATGCTTCACCCAAGTCCTTCATCGAGAACTTACTTGCTAACCATATCTTTGTTGATTGCAACATTCCTACATCATTCCCAATGAGTAGAATGTTATCAACATATAACACCAGGAATGTCACAACACTCCCACTGACCTTCTTATACACATAGAGTCCCTCATGATTCTTAGTAAATCAAACTATTTGATTGTACTGTCGAATCTGAGGTTCCAACTCCTAGATGCCTTCTTTAGATCATAAATAGATCTCAGAAGTTTGCATACCATATGCTCACTTCCGACAGATGTAAACCCTCCAGGTTTGAGACATGTAAATAAATTTCTTAAAATCCCCATTAAGAAAGACTGTCTTAACATCCATCTGCCATATCTCACAGTCATACTATGCAGCTATGGCTAATAAAATCCTTATGGACTTGAACATTGCGATTGGGAAAAGGTTTCCTCAAAGTCAACTCCTTGTCTTTGAGTACATCCTTTTGCCACCAATCGCGCCTTGAAGGTCAATACCTTCCCATCCTCCCCAAGTCCCTGTGGGAACAGTTCTCTCAGGTGGATCCACAAGATCCTACACTTGGTTCGAATGTATGGAATTCAACTCAGATTCCATTGCTTCAAGCCACTTGGATGAATCGGCATCAGATAATGCTTCCTTGAAGGTCCTTGGATCACATCCATGGTTAGGCTCATCATGGCCCTCTTCAAGAAGCAGACCATACCTCATAGGTGGTCTCGAGACTTTCTCGTATCTGCTAGGAGCTTGTATCTCCTCTCTTGGCTCTTCGGGTGTGGGTTCTATAATTGTGGGTGTCTCTCGAACTTCTTCGAGTTCTATCATCTCCCTTTTTCTATCCAATAGAAAATCCCTTTCCAAAAGGGTTGCATTCCTAGAAACAAACACTTTTGTTTCTTGGGGATGATAGAAATGATATCCAACCTAATTCCTTGGATATCCCACAAAGTAACATAAAATGGATCAACAATCCAATTTATCTCCCACTTACCTGCTTCACATAAGCAGGGCTCCCCATATTCTAAGATAAGAATATTTGGGAGGCTTACCCATCCATATCTCATATGGTATCTGCCTTTGAATGGACATTTAGTAGAATATCTTTTACTTTTAAGTTATAGAGATCGTTTTTCAAGTTCTCAAGTACCAATTAAACATTCATTCTTGTAAATGTTGCAAACACCTTTGCTAAATAAACAAGAATATCCATTTTTATCACAATAGAAATGGAAACAATGTTTTACACCAAACAGGTACAAACAAAACATCTCTTAAAATTAACTTAAAGTCATTGTTCAACAATAAGTAAACATCCTTAATAGCCTTGGCAGCAACTCTTGCTCCATTGCCCATTCTCAAGAGGGTCACACCTTCCTTAAGCTTCTTACTTCTTCCCATCACCTGTAACCCATTACAGAGATGTGAGTCACAACCGGTATCTAATACCCAAGAAGTAGAGTTAATTAAAATGTTTACTTAAATTTAGAACATACCGTTTCCAGAACACTTCTGGGCAAGATATTCCTTGCAATTTCGCTTCCAATGTCCAGGCTTCTTGCAGTGATGACAAACATCACCAGTCTTGTCAGCCTTAACTGGTCTGGCTGCCTCAACGGGTTCGGAGATTGCCTCAACAGGGGCACGTTCTTCTTGGGACGTTGGAAAGAACTCTTCTTTCCATTCCCATGTGGATCAATCTTCGTACCAGATGAAGAACCCACATAAAGAACCAACTTCTCTTTCTTGATGGTGGATTCAAACGTAACAAGCATGTTCACCAACTCCTCAAGGGTCGGTTCCATCTTGTTCATGTTGAAGTTCACCACAAAAGGATCAAATGAGCTAGGCAGTGATAACAGCAACACGTCGGTGGTCAACTCTGAAGGCAAGATCAGATCCATGCCAACGAGCTTGTCCACGAGCTCGATCACCTTTAGGCCATGCTCATGGACCGAGGCCCAGTCTCGCATGCGCAAAGTGATCAGCTCCTTGACGGTAGCATGCCTAAGAGGACGCGTTTGCTCTCCAAAGAGCTCTTTGAGATGCAAATGAATGTCAGCAGCACTCTTTGCATCCTCAAAACGCCTCTGTAGCTCATCGTTCATAGAAGTCAGCATATAACACCTAGCTATCAAGTCATGGTCACACCATTCCTTGTAAGCCTGCAATTCCTCAGGATTGCAGTCAGTCGGAGCCTCAACAGGGGGCGACTGAGTTAGTGTATATGTTACCCTTTCCGAATTTAAGACTATTTTCAAATTTCTTAGCCAAGTGAGGTAATTAGGTCCAGTTAATATGTGTTTGTCGAGTATTATAGATATCGAATTGCGCATCGAAGACATTGTCGATTTGTACTGAAAAGTAAAAACAGATAAAAGTTGATGACTATTTTAAATATTTAGTAAAATATGAAGTTTGGACTTATACTTCATAAATATTTGCTCCCACTGTTTTGACATCTTTCACTACCCTCTAGTGAAAACGGGAAACTCCTTTCCTCAGTAGGTACGTAAGGTCCAATTAGCGAATTGTGATCCCGAATAATATCAGCCAATCACAATTCCTAAAAGGTAGTTTCCAATTGCATCACAATGCAACCCTCTACGTAAACTTTTGTCTCACGTTTGATTAGGACCCAATAATATGACGTCGTTCATCTTCACGTGTCAAGCCTTACCCATCGATGTTGAACCTTAATGGACGGTCGCCATGAGTTCCCTCAATAATATGAGCCGAAATCATGGGAGTTCCACGTAGTTCACATCACCATGTCAATGGATGTCACAGCTTTCCGGCACCCAAAACTCCCCCAATAATATGAGCCGAGCCCCGAGTACGGGTAGCGTTCATCATGCACCCATTGTCGATGGAAGACAAGGAAATTATAAACAAATTTATAATTCCCCTTTTCGGGCTTGATATTAATTTTGAATCTTATTCAAAATGAGGGTTTTTAATTTTGAAAGGTCTCATCATTAATTTTATTTTAAAAGCTCGCCATGTTTGATCGTATGTTTGCCGGATTCATGCAACTTTGTTATTATCATAATAATAACGCACATACTCATTATTTATAACATATCATGCATATATTATAAACAGTAAACAAGACAAGGATGATCAATCGCCCCAATACTAATGGCCCGTGTGAGCTAAACACGGGCCTAGGTCCAATCCTAGGGAAATGCACGGGATGCAAATGCAACTATTACATTGGCTTCCAATATTTACATGTCTTCGATCTTCATAATCATCATGGCCACCATCTTCCAATCTTGATCATCCACTATACTAATATTTACAAATAAATATCCATGGCAAATAGGGATACATCTCATGGGGTGGGAACGGGCCATAAACCAAGCCCACTTTAAATTTGATAATTATTACAATCATTCAACACAAAATATCCTAGCATACACCTAGCAAATTGGGCTTGGGTTTTTGATCATCCTTCATGCATAATATCACATATCATACACCATCAATTAATTATCACAATAATTAATTGATCCAATATTATATATCTTGATCCAATCACTAACCGCCACGATTATAAACTAAATTAACAAAGTATACAAACACCTTTGTCTACTTTCAAATTAATTTATTTATAACCGAATTTCTTGTAAATCACCATTTACTATAAATATTTAAAGTCCAACTTAAAATATTTATTTCATGAGAAAATATTTGCAACTTTTGTAATTTTAAACTTAAGGGCCCAAAAACAAACTCATTTTTCACTAAAAATATTTTGGCCCATTTAAAATCACAAATGTGTTGGCCATCCTATGGCCCAACAACTCAAGGCCCATGACACTTTGATATTCCAAAACACTTTTGGAAACCCTAGCCGTCATCGCCGTCGCCGGAGCTCCGTCGCCGGATTCCGGCCGACTTAAAAAAATTTTTTTTTTTATTTTAAAAAACTGCACATTTCGGGCAGCCCCTTGGGCTGCCCCTCGGCTGCCCGAAATTTTCGGGCAGCCCCTTTCGGGCAGCCCCTCGGCTGCCCGGAAAAACATTTTTTTTTTTTTTGTTTTCTTCAAAAATTCGGCCTTGATGATTTTCTTGCACAAAAAATCTCAAACGGTTAGAAATCGATCTCAACATAATATTATGCAAATATTACACAAAATCCGTAACCTAAGCTCGGATACCACTTGAAAGCGGACCGGTTACGGTGGCCGGAAGCGCAACGGAAGTTTAAAAAATCAAATTTTTACTCAAAATTTCGGCCACCCCTATCTTTTGTGCAACAAATACAATAACACACAAAATGTCATACATAGGATGTTAAGAAAATATACCTATCAACTTCAAAAGTTGATGTTTGGCTCCAACTTTGTTGTCAAACAACAAAGCTCTTCAAGGCATGAAGATCTACAAGCTCCTCCAAGCCTCCTTCTTTCCTTCAAAATCAAGCCCACCACTAACTAGGAAGATCCACTCTTAATTTGCACTAGAAAATTAAGAGGATTTTTCAAAGAGAAGTGTTTTTGATCTCCAACAATTGAAGAACAAAAGAGAGAAAAATGGAGGAGAGGAATATCACAAAAATCGGCCATGTAGTGAATGAGGGAGGGAAGAGTGACCTTGGTTGTCCAAAAAGTGATCCCATGCTTTTTCAATATTTTATTCAAAAGTATTCCAAGCCTCTTCACCTCCCAAGCATGCAAACCCTAGCATACTTTGCATGTGGGCTTGTAACTATTACAAGGCCCATGGACTTTTAATTGTCTCAAACATATTTGAGCCCAATTAGACTTTACTTGATTTTAATCAAGCCCACTAGTTAAATAATTATTTCCAATTGGGCTCTACAAGGCCCAATGTTATTTAATTAATCCAACACTTAATTAATTTAATTATTTGGGCTCTACTAGGCCCACTAGTGTTTAATTAATTCAACACTTGAATTAATTTAATTTAGTCCATAATAATGTTTATGAAAATCACAATTTTCAAAAACATTAGTCACTTGGCCAAATTTTAATCTAGGAACACTTCCATAAATTAAAATTTATATTTCTCTCATAGAAGTCATACTTCTATTTTTCTTTACGCTTATAAACACATTTATAAGCCGTTCAACACATTGAACTATTTTTACTTCTCAACGGGATCTAGAAAGCTAGTACTTGTGTGGCCCTCAATGGTTCATTGATACAACTAGCCGTGGGTTCACATCTCCATGTGATTCGGACTAAACATGTCCTTATTCGAGCGTACCCCAATTGCTCCATTCTTACTTATCAACTCCTTGATAGTAAGAACGTCAGAACTCAAGTCTGATAGTACCCAACCAATCACGTTAAACGCCTAGCAGCATCGCTTACGTGATTCCCTAGGTATCACATGATAGTGCCTGCAAGAACCATTCAATTATGGTTAGCGTACAGTACGGTCCCTTCAACTCATATATCCCGATCGATTCGACAACCATTGGTTTATCGAGAGTTGTCAATGAATCGATACTATGTGTCATGTCGTAGTTGCATCGATGGTGTAATCTATGAAACACCTTTCATAATTACAACCATACTCTGGCCAGAGATTTCGATCTACATACACATGAAAACACATAGGATATCCATACCCGAAGGTAAGCGGTGAATCCCCGACTACAATGCATCGACTCCTATGTGTTTCGACAGAACACCCAACCTTGCCACCTAATGACCCCATGAGAGTCGGTAAACAAGTCAAAGTGTAATTCTAGCACATAGAGTCTCAATGTTGTCCCGGGTCATAAGGACTAATTCTGTACAACCATAAACCAGGACTTTTCCACTCGATAAGTGAGAACCACTTGGAAAGTCCTTTTATGGAGGGTTGTTCAGTGCACTCTACAAGGAGCACCTATCTGCATGTTCGGACATCACAATGTCCCCTACCAATGAAACATGGTACTCACATCGCAGATACTAGTCTCTAACTCGAGCGGCCTATATCCTTCTTAGTGGCGGCTGAATCGACTAGGAACCGTTTAGAATATACAGTATTACAAATATGAGTTTCATGATACTCATCATATGAGCATCTCATATTCTTTCTACTATTTGTATATTCAAGGGCTTTATCTATGCAGCTAGCATGGGTATACAGATAAAGATTTGCCAAAAATAATAATTTCAAATATTATTAAAATAAAGATTGCTTATACATAGAGTTTCATTGTGAACACTCGGCCAACACTTGGCTCGACGGGCACCTACTCTAACACTTCATCCTTCATTTCAGCTGCTAAGAGCACCGAGAGTTCCTTTTACCTTCTTCTAAGTTTCTTCATGATAGAATTGAGATTATGCAACAACTAGCTATCCGATTTTAATTCCGAGGTAAGATTTGTGTTCCTTGCATTGACGGCTACAAAGTGACGTAAGTTTGATATAATTCCAGCATGATTCAGATTGTGGATGTTGGGGAACTTATGATTTTGTTGCGAATATATGTTCTTGATATATAGAGCATCGTATATTTGTTATCAGATCGATTTTCGGACACCGTATACGAGCCTTGCGAATTTCCAGCATGTATATTGATATTGATTGGAAGAATTGAGCATATTATATTGTGTTGATGAGTATATTATGAAGATTATGAGTTGTGGCTATGGTATATATTGTTTGTTGAGATTGAGTTGATCGGTATTGCGAGAATACGCTGTTATGCCGTAGATTTGTACCGAGATTTATTATTGATTGGCATATATGTTGCTTTGAGTTAGAGATTGATATTGGGTGTCTACACATTGCCGTTTCAGATTTGAGGTGACAGGTTTGACATTTGATTCGAGATCTCGACAGACGATTCGACAAGAAAGGTATAATTCATGTGGTCACGGGATTGCACAACTCGATTCAGATTTGATACGAGTTTCCCTAAATCACATACTAGATTGTTATTACATTTGATTATGTAATGCCTTGTTTATTGATTTATATTCGAGTCCTGAGATAAGAGAGATTGGCAGACTTGCCAAAACTAGACGTTTCGGTGTATCGACGCATAGGAGCAGATTTGCTATATGTGTAGACCCTCGATACAGAGTTGACCGAAGTCTAGGAATAAGACGTACCGTTGCCCCGAGTGGTTGGGTAGGTAACAGACCGTCTTATTCACACCGGGATCCCTAGATTAGAAATGAGTCGAGTCAAGATTTGAATGTTGAATACAGATTTGTATTCTACTACATGTTTAGATTTTATTCATGTTAATTGATATATGCTATGCTTTTGTACATGATTTATGACATTGCATGCATCCATGTTTTATACTGGGATATGTTCTCACCGGAGTTATCCGGCTGTTGTCGTGTCTGTATGTGTGCATGGCAACAGGTGGGGCAGGATCGGGGTCACGAGCTAGATGAGAGATGATGATAGCGTGGAGATCTCGGGCATTGCAGATTACTAGTGTTTTCTTATGAAACTTGTACTACTTATGTTTGTAGTTGTCATTTGAACACTAGTGTATGTTTGTACGAACAGACTTGTATGTACATTACGTTGTTTAATTTCTATCGAGATATGTTAGGCTTTAGTTAATACATTTGAATTAAAGTTAAAAGCAAAATTTTGACCCACATTTTCGAACAAAGATCCAATTAAATCCCAAAAGAATTGAGTTAGAGCCCGGGTCCCCACATGTGTCATCTTAGAAAATCTATCCACAACAACAAAAATAGAATCCCTCTCCTTCTTAGTCCTAGGTAACCAAAAATAAAGTCCATAGAAATGTCAATCCAAGTTATTTTTAAGAATAGCTCGCAAAAGTGTTTCCAAAGTTCTATTGACAACTTCAGTTTGTCCATCCGTTTGAGGATGACAAGTAGTAGAAAACAAAAATTTTGTGCCAAGTTTATCCCAGAATGTGACACCCCGATCCTCTTTTAAAATAAAAATACGCAGCGGAAATAAAAATAATTTTCTCTTTTAAAAATATACGGAAGGAGTTTCATAATACATTTCTTTAAATATCTTTACAAAATAAATACATGATCATTTAAATGACATAACAAAAACAAAACATCATTCCTATGATCATGCCAAAATCCTCCTTCCAACGGTGTATGCATATGACCCCGATCTACAGTCAACGTCCCGAGGCACCACTCTGATCTGCATCACATGAAAATAACTGGAATGAGAATAAATCTCAGCAAGTGGAACTCTTATATAACAATGAACAATAACTCTGTAAAACATATCTTTGAAATCATAAATACCATCAACTCTGAACTGTAAACTCTGAATATCAATAACATAGCAATAGCATATAAAATATGATGGTATTTCTCTTTTGCTCTGGGGATTGATATCAATAGTATCTCTGCTATGGGGTGCTCGTATCCCAAATCGATATAAATACCGATAACTCTGAGGGATATAAGCCTATAGGCGATGATCATCTAATATTGCATGCAATCTCTGACTATGTATTTATCAATCCGAAAACATTTAAACTCTGAATAGCATTTAAGGCCGTCCTTTCACAATCTCATATTTTCTCTTGTATTCCCTTTTAACAATAGTGAGGTATACAATACCTCCAATAGATAATCAATGAAATCAATACATAACAATGGATCAATGGAAGGGAATATCACTTTAAAATCTTTAAAACACAATACATATAATATCATGTGAGCAAAAAGGATGAAATTCCACTTACAAACCACAACAAACACCTCAACTTAGCTCTTGATCACCACCTACAACAAATAATCCACAAATAACACCAATATCAACTAAATATCCAAGATTACAAGCTAAATAATCCATAAATCCACATAAACAACCAACCTAAACAACTCTTAATTTACAACCTTAACAGAATCGCACCAAAAGCTTACCCAAGCTTCCTAGCACCAAGGAGAACGTCGAACTCAAGTCGAAACTCCAAACAAACGCTTGAATCGAAGATAGGAAGTGAAAGAAATGATGAAAAACCCTAAAATGGAGAGAAAATGCGAAAATGAGAATGAAAGAAAAAAGGAAAAGTGAGGGCCAACCACTCCAAAATCGACTAAATATCTCGCCCATACCTTCACCGCGGGTGCGCCAACACAAGGACCGCGGGTGCGCCTAAGTTACGGCATTCACAAAAATTCTGGAACACGAACAGCGCGGGTGCGGCGACGCAAGCAGCGCGGGTGCGGTCTCTACCGCGGGAGCGGTCTCTACATCACCGCGGGTGCGGTGATGCTACGGCATTCCAACACCAAAACAACACAGTACACCGCGGGGGCACTCCAGTTAAGAGCGCGGGTGCACTCAAGTCACGGCCAAACACTATTCCCATGCAACTAAAATCGAACCAACACTCTGAAACGAACAACCAACATCAACTAACACCTCAAGACAATAAAACTAACAATACTATAGCCCAAAAATACAACTCTGAACATCTAATCAAATATCCCAAAATAACAAACGAAACTTAAATCGTACCGTACACCGGGCTCGGCTATTACAATCTCCCCCCCTTAAGGAATTTCGTCCGCGAAATTGACGTCACGGCACGAACAACTCAGGATACTTCTCTCTTATCTCCTCCTCTGGTTCCCACGTAGCCTCCTCTAACAAATGGTTCCTCCAAAGAACTTTGACAATGCCGATCTCTTTGTTCCTCAGAACTCTAACTGTGCGATCCAGAATCTGAATCGGAATCTCTTGATACGTCAAATTCGGCGTCAAGTCCAATGGCTCATGGCGAAGAACATGGGAAGGATCTGCAACATACTTCCTGAGCATCGATACGTGAAAAACATTATGGACTCTGTCAAGATCTGGAGGTAGGGCTAATCTGTAGGCTCGATCGCCAACTCTGTCCAATATCTCAAATGGACCAATAAATCTCGGACTCACTTTACCCTTCTTGCCAAATCTCATCACACCCTTGAGAGGTGCTATCTTCAGAAACACGTGATCGCCAACCTCGAACTGCAAAGGCCTACGACGAACATCTGCATAGCTCTTCTGTCTGGACTGGGCAGTCTTCATCCTTTCTCTGATAACAGCAACAACATCGGCAGTCTGCTGGACCAACTCTGGTCCCAACATCTTCCTCTCACCAACCTCGTCCCAATACAATGGAGATCTGCACTTCCTGCCATAAAGTGCCTCATACAGGTGCCATGCCAATCGTCGCCTGGTAGCTATTATTATAAGTGAACTCAACCAAAGGCAACAAAGAATCCCAGCTACCTGGAAAGTCTATAGTACAAGCTCTGAGCATATCCTCAAGAATCTGAATGACTCTCTCTGACTGACCATCGCTCTGAGGATGATAGGCTGTACTGAACGCTAACCGTGAACCCATAGCTCTGTGCAAACTCTTCCAAAACTCTGAAGTAAATCTAGGGTCACGATCAGACACGATCGACACAGGGACACCATGAAGTCTGACAATCTCTGCTATGTAGTCCTTGGCATACTGGTTCATCGAATACGTCGTCTTGACTGGAAGAAAGTGCGCTGACTTAGTCAATCGATCAACGATAACCCAAATAGAATTGAAACCTCTCTGCACTCTGGGAAGACCAGTCACGAAATCCATCGTAATATGCTCCCACTTCCACTGAGGAATCGGCAATGACAACAATGTCCCAGCAGGTCTCTGGTGCTCAATCTTCACCTGCTGACAAGTAAGGCACTGAGAAATGAACACGGCAACATCCTTCTTCATACCTGGCCACCAGTAGAGTCGACGAAGATCCTGATACATCTTCGTACTGCCTGGATGAATCGAATACGGCGCGGTATGAGCCTCTGTCAGAATATCTCTACGAATATCATCGCCAACAGGAACACAAATACGACCTCTGAAAGTCACCAAACCATCACCATTCAAGGCAAACTCTGAATTACCTCTAATCTCTGCTCTATCTCTCAACTCTGTCAACTGAACATCAGTCGACTGCTCTCTACGAATCCTGTCCGTCAATGAAGATCGAATAACCAACGCTGAAAGACGAGCAATGGTGCCTGGAATCACCAGATCAATCTCCTCTCTCTGCAAATCCATCAGCAACGGTCTCTGAATCAAAGAACTCAATGAAGCACTCGACTTACGACTCAAAGCATCAGCCACAACATTCGCCTTCCCTGGGTGATAACTGATAGTCACATCGTAATCTTTGACCAGCTCTAACCACCTCCTCTGCCGCATATTGAGCTCTCTCTGAGAAAACAGATACTTCAAACTCTTGTGGTCTGTGAAAATCTCACACTTTTCGCCATACAAGTAGTGTCTCCAAATCTTCAGGGCGAAAACCACAGCTGCCAACTCTAAATCATGCGTCGGATAATTCTTCTCATAATCCTTCAACTGGCGAGAAGCATAGGCAATGACCTTACCTCTCTGCATCAACACTGCCCCGAGACCCTTCTTCGACGCATCGGTATAGACCACAAAATCCTCTGAACCACTGGGCAATGCGAGAATAGGAGCTGACGTCAATCTATCCTTCAACTCCTGAAATGCGCTCTGGCAATCTATAGACCACTCGAACTTCACAGTCTTCCTTGTCAAATTGGACAATGGCAGGGAAATCTTGGAAAAGTCTGAAATGAAACGACGATAATAACCCGCCAAACCAAGGAAACTGCGTACCTCAGAAACAGTCGTAGGAATAGGCCACTTCTGAATCGCCTCTATCTTCATCGGATCAACAGCAATGCCATCCCTCGAAACGACATGGCCTAGAAAAGAAATCTGATCCAACCAAAACTCACACTTCTTCAACTTGGCAAACAACCTCCGCTCTCTCAACAACTGGAGCACAACTCTGAGATGCTCTGAATGAAGCTCTCTGGTCTTAGAATAGATCAAGATATCATCGATAAAGACAATGACAAAGCTATCCAAATACGACTTGAACACACGGTTCATCAGGTCCATGAAGACAGAAGGGGCATTGGTCAAACCAAAAGACATCACGAGAAACTCATAGTGACCATACCTGGTCCGGAATGCCGTCTTAGGGATATCGGACTCCCTAACCTTCAACTGATAGTAGCCAGACCGAAGATCAATCTTCGAGAAAACAGTGGCACCCTGGAGTTGGTCAAACAAATCATCAATCCGTGGCAACGGATACTTGTTCTTGATCGTCACTTTGTTAAGCTCCCTATAGTCGACACACAGACGCAACGAACCATCCTTCTTCTTAACAAATAGAACCGGAGCTCCCCAAGGCGAAGAACTCGGACGAATAAAACCCTTATCTAGAAGATCCTGCAACTGCGTCTTCAACTCTTTCATCTCAGTAGGAGCCATCCTATACGGAGTCTTAGAAATAGGAACCGTACCTGGAGCAAGATCAATAACAAACTCTACATCTCTATCCGGCGGCAAACCCGGAACATCATCCTCAAACACATCAGCAAACTCCCTCACCACATCAATATCATCAATATTCAACTTAATCAGTCTATCAACATCCACAACAGATGCCAGAAAAACATCACAACCTCTACACAATAGCCTCTCAGCATCAAGACACGAAATAAAAGGAAGGACCAGCGAAGTACCTGAGCTGGCGAGAACTCCTCCCTGGCCATCATCTGCAAAAGTCACCGTCTTAGCAACGCAATCAATAACAGCACGATAGGTCGACAGCCAATCCATGCCAAGAATAACATCAAAGGCAACCATCGGGATCACAATCAAATCAGCAAAGACCTCTCGATCAACAAAACGAACGGGGCACGCATACACTATGGAGGTCGGGCACAAAACATCTCCCGAAGGCAAAACAACACTAAGCTGAAGGGGAATAACAGAAGGAACTATACCCAAAGATCTCAAAAACAATTCAGACATAAAAGAATGAGTAGCACCAGTATCAATCAAAGTAGTAGCTACTCTGCCTGAAATTAAAATGGAACTAGAGATTACAGAAGAATTACGATTAATACCTTCCTTAGTCATCGAAAAGATACGACCCTGCACCTTCTCCTGGCTAGCTCCCTTAGGACAATCTCTGGAAATGTGGCCTGGCATGCCACAACGATAGCAAGAACGAGTGCCAAATCTACACTCTCCACGATGAGGTCTGCCACACTTGGGACACAAGGATCTCTCAGAATCAGACGGAGCAACTGGCGCTGAAGGTGGCCTAGGACTCTGATCCACCTTGCCCTTCCCTTTGAATCGATCTCTGCCACGCTGACCTGAACTCTGGCCTCTCTGAACACTAGCCTGGTGCCTCGCCTGTCTCTCCCTGGCGATATCCTTCTCGTCCTGCTCTGCTAGCAACGCCTTGGACACAATCTCCTTGAAAGTAACAGCCTTGGACATATTGATATCACGCCTGATCTCCGCTCTAAGGCCTCGAATGAAGTGAGCGCCTTTATCTTTATCACTGGTAGCAATGTACGGAGCAAATAGGCAACCCTCCTCGAACCTGAGAATATACTCATCCACATTCAGGCTCCCCTGACGAAGCTCCAGAAACTCTGTAACCTTCCTCGCTCGCAAAGCATCAGGAAAGTACTTGTCGTAGAAAAGCTCAGTAAACTCAGACCACTTCAATGCCGAGACATCAATGCCAACCTTGGTCGCATTCCACCACAAACGTGCAGCTTTAACCAGCATAAAAACAGCACAACTGATACGATCTCTGTCCTCATAGTGGAGATGATCAAAAATCGCCTCCAAAGCCTTGACCCACTCTACTGCAGCTAAAGGATCGGAGCTGCCTGGAAACTCGGGTGGATCCATCCTCTTAAACGCAGAAAAGATAGCATCAGAACCAACTGCAGCTGGAGCAACCTGCCCTCTACCTTGGCCTCTGCCCTGGCCTGCTCCTTGCAGTCTAAGCAACTGCTGGATCTGCTCACTGTGAACCTTAGCCTGCTCCTTCAGTAACTTGCCGAACTCGTCGACAACTCTCGAGGACGAACTATCCTCCCCCTCTGACGCCTTACGCTTAGGAGGCATCCTCTACTCTACAATGCTCACAAGACACCAATCAATACATAACAATAGATAGATGCAAAGAAAACATACCCGGACAGTTGAAAGTAGACGAAGTCATATGCATTGGTCCGAAGAAAACCGCTCTGATACCACTAAATGTGACACCCCGATCCTCTTTTAAAATAAAATACGCAGCGGAAATAAAATATTTCTCTTTTAAAAATATACGGAAGGAGTTTCAAAATACATTTCTTTAAATATCTTTACAAAATAAATACATGATCATTTAAATGACATAACAAAAACAAAACATCATTCCTATGATCATGCCAAAATCCTCCTTCCAACGGTGTATGCATATGACCCCCGATCTACAGTCAACGTCCCGAGGCACCACTCTGATCTGCATCACATGAAAATAACTGAATGAGAATAAATCTCAGGAAGTGGAACTCTTATATAACAATGAACAATAACTCTGTAAAACATCTCTTTGAAATCATAAATACCATCAACTCTGAACTGTAAACTCTGAATATCAATAACATAGCAATAGCATATAAAATATGATGGTATTTCTCTTTTGCTCTGGGGATTGATATCAATAGTATCTCTGCTCTGGGGTGCTCGTATCCCAAATCGATATAAATACCGATAACTCTGAGGGATATAAGCCTATAGGCGATGATCATCTAATATTGCATGCAATCTCTGACTATGTATTTATCAATCCGAAAACATTTGAACTCTGAATAGCATTTAAGGCCGTCCTTTCACAATCTCATATTTTCTCTTGTATTCCTTTTAACAATAGTGAGGTATACAATACCTCCAATAGATAATCAATGAAATCAATACATAACAATGGATCAATGGAAGGGAATATCACTTTAAAATCTTTAAAACACAATACATATAATATCATGTGAGCAAAAAGGATGAAATTCCACTTACAAACCACAACAAACACCTCAACTTAGCTCTTGATCACCACCTACAACAAATAATCCACAAATAACACCAATATCAACTAAATATCCAAGATTACAAGCTAAATAATCCATAAATCCACATAAACAACCAACCTAAACAACTCTTAATTTACAACCTTAACAGAATCGCACCAAAAGCTTACCCAAGCTTCCTAGCACCAAGGAGAACGTCGAACTCAAGTCGAAACTCCAAACAAACGCTTGAATCGAAGATAGGGAAGTGAAAGAAATGATGAAAAACCCTAAAATGGAGAGAAAATGCGAAAATGAGAAGGAAAGAAAAAGGAAAAGTGAGGGCCAACCACTCCAAAATCTACTAAATATCTCGCCCATACCTTCACCGCGGGTGCGCCAACACAAGGACCGCGGGTGCGCCTAAGTTACGGCATTCACAAAAATTCTGGAACACGAACAACGCGGGTGCGGCGACGCAAGCAGCGCGGGTGCGGTCTCTACCGCGGGAGCGGTCTCTACATCACCGCGGGTGCGGTGATGCTACGGCATTCCAACACCAAAACAGCACAGTACACCGCGGGGGCACTCCAGTTAAGAGCGCGGGTGCACTCAAGTCACGGCCAAACACTATTCCCATGCAACTAAAATCGAACCGACACTCTGAAACGAACAACCAACATCAACTAACACCTCAAGACAATAAAACTAACAATACTATAGCCCAAAAATACAACTCTGAACATCTAATCAAATATCCCAAAATAACAAACGAAACTTAAATCGTACCGCACACCGGGCTCGGCTATTACACAGAAAGTCTTCCAAAAGTAACTCAAGAATTTAACATCGTGACCAAAAACAATATTCCTAGGAATGCCATGCAACCTAGCGACTTCTCTAAATAACAAATCCGCAATGTTTGAAGCGTCTTCGGTTTTATGACAAGCTATAAAATGTGCCATCTTAGAGAATCTATCCACAACAACAAACATAGAATCCCTCCCCTTTTTATTCCTAGGCAAACACAAAATAAAGGCCATAGAAATGTCAATCCAAGTTCTTTTTAAAAATAGCACGCAAAGGTGTTCCCAAAGTTCTATTGACAACTTCAGTTTGTCCATTCGTTTGAGGATGACAAGTAGTAGTAAACAACAATTTTGTGCCAAGTTTAGCCCATAAAGTCTTCCAAAAGTAACTCAATAATTTAACATCGCGACCAGAAACAATAGTCCTAGGCATGCCATGCAACCTAGCGACTTCTCTAAAGAACAAATCCGCAATGTTTGAAGCATCATCGGTTTTATGACAAGCTATAAAATGTGTCATCTTAGAGAATCTATCCACAACAACAAAAATAGAATCCCTCCCCTTCTTAGTCCTAGGCAACCCAAAATAAAGTCCATAGAAATGTCAATCCAAGTTCTTTATAAGAATAGCACGCAAAAGTGTTCCCAAAGTTCTATTGACAACTTCAGTTTGTCCATCCGTTTGAGGAGGACAAGTAGTAGAAAACAACATAATTGTGCCAAGTTTAGCCCATAAAGTCTTCCAAAAGTAACTCAAGAATTTAACATCGCGATCAGAAGCAATAGTCCTAGTCATGCCATGCAACCTAACGACTTCTCTAAAGAACAAATCCGCAATGTTTGAAGCATCATCGGTTTTATGACAAGCTATAAAATGTGCCATCTTAGAGAATCTATCCACAACAACGAAAATAGAATCTCTCCCTTTCTTAGTCCTAGGCAACCCCAAAATAAAGTCCATAGAAATGTCAATCCAAGTTCTTTTTAAGAATAGCACGCAAAAGTGTTCCCAAAGTTCTATTGACAACTTCAGTTTGTCCATCCGTTTGAGGATGACAAGTAGTAGAAAACAACAGTTTTGTCCAAGTTTAGCCCATAAAGTATTCTAAAAGTAACTCAAGAATTTAACATCGCGATCAAAAGCAATAGTCCTAGTTATGTCATGCAACCTAACGACTTCTCTAAAGAACAAATCCGCAATGTTTGAAGCATCATCGGTTTTATGACAAGCTATAAAATGTGACATCTTAGAGAATCTATCCACAACAACAAAGAATAGAATCTCTCCCTTTCTTAGTCCTAGGCAACCCCAAAATAAAGTCCATAGAAATGTCAATCCAAGTTCTTTTTAAGAATAGCATGCAAAAGTGTTCCCAAAGTTCTATTAACAATTTCAGTTTGTCCATCTTTTGAGGATGACAAGTAGTAGAAAACAACAATTTTGTGCCAAGTTTAGCCCATAAAGTCTTCCAAAAGTAACTCAAGAATTTAACATCGAACAAGAAAAAATAGTCCTAGGCATACCACGCAACCTAGCGACTTCTTTAAAGAACAAATCCGCAATGTTTGAAGCATCATCGGTTTTATGACAAGCTATAAAATGTGCCATCTTAGAGAATCTATTTACAACAACAAAAATAGAATCCCTCCCCTTCTTAGTCCTAGGCAACCCAAAATAAAGTCCATAGAAATGTCAATCCAAGTTCTTTTTAAGAATAGCACGCAAAAGTGTTCCCAAAGTTCTATTGACAACTTCAGTTTGTCCATCCGTTTGAGGATGACAAGTAGTAGAAAACAACAATTTTGTGCCAAGTTTAGCACATAAAGTCTTCCAAAAGTAACTCAAGAATTTAACATCGCGAACAGAAGCAATAGTCCTAGTCATGCCATGCAACCTAACGACTTCTCTAAAGAACAAATCCGCAATGTTTGAAGCATCATCGGTTTTATGACAAGCTATAAAATGTGCCATCTTAGAGAATCTATCCACAACAACAAAAATAGAATCCCTCCCTATCTTAGTCCTAGGCAACCCAAAATAAAGTCCATAGAAATGTCAATCCAAGTTCTTTTTAATAATAGCACGCAAAAGTGTTCCCAAAGTTCTATTGACAACTTCAGTTTGTCCATCCGTTTGAGGATGACAAGTAGTAGAAAAAAACAATTTTGTGCCAAGTTTAGCCCAGAAAGTCTTCCTAAAAGAACTCAAGAATTTAACATCGCGATCTGAAGCAATAGTCCTAGTCAGGCCATGCAACCTAACGACTTCTCTAAAGAACAAATCCGCAATGTTTGATATGACAAGTTATAAAATGGGCCATCTTAGAGAATCTATCCACAACAACGAAAATAGAATCCCTCCCTTTCTTAGTCCTAGGCAACCCAAAATAAAGTCCGTATAAATGTCAATCCAAGTTCTTTTTAATAATAGCACGCAAAAATGTTCCCAAAGTTCTATTGACAACTTCAGTTTGTCCATCCGTTTGAGGATGAAAAGTAGTAGAAAACAAAAATTTTGTGCCAAGTTTAGCCCAGAAAGTCTTCCAAAAATAACTCAATAATTTAACATCGCGACCAGAAACAATAGTCCTAGGCATGCCATGCAACCTAGCGACTTCTCTAAAGAACAAATCCGCAATGTTTGAAGCATCATCGGTTTTATGACAAGCTATAAAATGTGTCATCTTAGAGAATCTATCCACAACAACAAAAATAGAATCCCTACCCTTCTTAGTCCTAGGCAACCCAAAATAAAGTCCATAGAAATGTCAATCCAAAGTCTTTTTAAGAATAGCACGCAAAAGTGTTCCAAAGTTCTATTGACAACTTCAGTTTGTCCATCCGTTTGAGGATGACAAGTAGTAGAAAACAACAATTTTGTGCCAAGTTTAGCACATAAAGTCTTCCAAAAGTAACTCAAGAATTTAACATCGCGATCAGAAGCAATAGTCCTAGTTATGCCATGCAACCTAACGACTTCTCTAAAGAACAAATCCGCAATGTTTGAAGCATCATCGATTTTATGACAAGCTATAAAATGTGCCATCTTAGAGAATCTATCCACAACAACAAAAATAGAATCCCTCCCTATCTTAGTCCTAGGCAACCCAAAATAAAGTCCATAGAAATGTCAATCCAAGTTCTTTTTAATAATAGCACGCAAAAATGTTCCCAAAGTTCTATTGACAACTTCAGTTTGTCCATCCGTTTGAGGATGACAAGTAGTAGAAAACAACAATTTTGTGCCAAGTTTAGCCCATTAAGTCTTCCAAAAGTAACTCAATAATTTAACATCGCGACCAGAAACAATAGTCCTAGGCATGCCATGCAACCTAGCGACTTCTCTAAAGAACAAATCCGCAATGTTTGAAGCATCATCGGTTATATGACAAGCTATAAAATGTGCCATCTTAGAGAATCTATCCACAACGATAATAGAATCCCTCCCTTTCTTAGTCCTAGGCAACCCAAAATAAAGTCCATAGAAATGTCAATCCAAGTTCTTTTTAAGAATAGCACGCAAAAGTGTTCCCAAAGTTCTATTGACAACTTCAGTTTGTCCATTCGTTTGAGGATGACAAGTAGTAGTAAACAACAATTTTGTGCAAAGTTTAGCCCAGAAAGTCTTCCAAAAGTAACTCAATAATTTAACATCGCGACCAGAAACAATAGTCCTAGGCATGCCATGCAACCTAGCGACTTCTCTAAAGAACAAATCCGCAATGTTTGAAGCATCATCGGTTTTATGACAAGCTATAAAATGTGTCATCTTAGAGAATCTATCCACAACAACAAAAATAGAATCCCTCCCCTTCTTAGTCCTAGGCAACCCAAAATAAAGTCCATAGAAATGTCAATCCAAGTTCTTTTTAAGAATAGCACGCAAAAGTGTTCCCAAAGTTCTATTGACAACTTCAGTTTGTCCATCCGTTTGAGGATGACAAGTAGTAGAAAACAACAATTTTGTGCCAAGTTTAGCCCATAAAGTCTTCCAAAAGTAACTCAAGAATTTAACATCGCGATCAGAAAGCAATAGTCCTAGTTATGTCCATGCAACCTAACGACTTCTCTAAAGAACAAATCCGCAATGTTTGAAGCATCATCGGTTTTATGACAAGCTATAAAATGTGCCATCTTAGAGAATCTATCCACAACAACGAAAAATAGAATCCCTCCCTTTCTTAGTCCTAGGCAACCCAAAATAAAGTCCATAGAAATGTCAATCCAAGTTCTTTTTAAGAATAGCACGCAAAAGTGTTCCCAAAGTTCTATTGACAACTTCAGTTTGTCCATCCGTTTGAGGATGACAAGTAGTAGAAAACAACAATTTTGTGCCAAGTTTAGCCCATAAAGTCTTCCAAAAGTAACTCAAGAATTTAACATCGCGATCAGAAAGCAATAGTCCTAGTCATGCCATGCAACCTAACGACTTCTCTAAAGAACAAATCCGCAATGTTTGAAGCATCATCGGTTTTATGACAAGCTATAAAATGTGCCATCTTAGAGAATCTATCCACAACAACGAAAATAGAATCCCTCCCTTCTTAGTCCTAGGCAACCCCAAAATAAAGTCCATAGAAATGTCAATCCAAGTTCTTTTTAAGAATAGCACGCAAAAGTGTTCCCAAAGTTCTATTGACAACTTCAGTTTGTCCATCCGTTTGAGGATGACAAGTAGTAGAAAACAACAATTTTGTGCCAAGTTTAGCCCATAAAGTCTTCCAAAAGTAACTCAAGAATTTAACATCGCGACCAGAAACAATAGTCCTAGGCATGCCATGCAACCTAGCGACTTCTCTAAAGAACAAATCCGCAATGTTTGAAGCATCATCGGTTTTATGACAAGCTATAAAATGTGCCATCTTAGAGAATCTATCCACAACAACAAAAATAGAATCCCTCCCTTTCTTAGTCCTAGGCAACCCAAAATAAAGTCCATAGAAATGTCAATCCAAGTTCTTTTTAAGAATAGCACGCAAAAGTGTTCCCAAAGTACTATTGACAACTTCAGTTTGTCCATCCGTTTGAGGATGACAAGTAGTAGAAAACAACAGTTTTGTGCCAAGTTTAGCCCATAAAGTCTTCCAAAAGTAACTCAAGAATTTAACATCGCGATCAAAAGCAATAGTCCTAGTCATGCCATGCAACCTAACGACTTCTCTAAAGAACAAATCCGCAATGTTTGAAGCATCATCGGTTTTATGACAAGCTATAAAATGTGCCATCTTAGAGAATCTATCCACAACAACGAAAATAGAATCTCTCCCTTTCTTAGTCCTAGGCAACCCCAAAATAAAGTCCATAGAAATGTCAATCCAAGTTCTTTTTAAGAATAGCACGCAAAAGTGTTCCCAAAGTTCTATTGACAACTTCAGTTTGTCCATCCGTTTGAGGATGACAAGTAGTAGAAAACAACAATTTTGTGCCAAGTTTAGCCATAAAGTCTTCCAAAAGTAACTCAAGAATTTAACATCGCGACCAGAAACAATAGTCCTAGGCATGCCATGCAACCTAGCGACTTCTTTAAAGAACAAATCCGCAATGTTTGAAGCATCATCGGTTTTATGACAAGCTATAAAATGTGCCATCTTAGAGAATCTATCCACAACAACAAAAATAGAATCCCTCCCCTTCTTAGTACTAGGCAAACCCAAAATAAAATCCATAGAGATGTCAATCCAAGTTCTTTTTAAGAATAGCACGCAAAAGTGTTCCCAAAGTTCTATTGACAACTTCAGTTTGTCCATCCGTTTGAGGAGGACAAGTAGTAGAAAACAACAATTTTGTGCCAAGTTTAGCACATAAAGTCTTCCAAAAGTAACTCAAGAATTTAACATCGCGAACAGAAGCAATAGTCCTAGTCATGCCATGCAACCTAACGACTTCTCTAAAGAACAAATCCGCAATGTTTGAAGCATCATCGGTTTTATGACAAGCTATAAAATGTGCCATCTTAGAGAATCTATCCACAACAACAAAAATAGAATCCCTCCCTATCTTAGTCCTAGGCAACCCAAAATAAAGTCCATAGAAATGTCAATCCAAGTTCTTTTTAATAATAGCACGCAAAAGTGTTCCCAAAGTTCTATTGACAACTTCAGTTTGTCCATCCGTTTGAGGATGACAAGTAGTAGAAAACAACAATTTTGTGCCAAGTTTAGCCCATAAAGTCTTCCAAAAGTAACTCAAGAATTTAACATCGCGATCAGAAGCAATAGTCCTAGTCATGCCATGCAACCTAACGACTTCTCTAAAGAACAAATCCGCAATGTTTGAAGCATCATCGGTTTTATGACAAGCTATAAAATGTGCCATCTTAGAGAATCTATCCACAACAACGAAAATAGAATCCCTCCCTTTCTTAGTCCTAGGCAACCCCAAAATAAAGTCCATAGAAATGTCAATCCAAGTTCTTTTTAAGAATAGCACGCAAAAGTGTTCCCAAAGTTCTATTGACAACTTCAGTTTGTCCATCCGTTTGAGGATGACAAGTAGTAGAAAACAACAATTTTGTGCCAAGTTTAGCCCATAAAGTCTTCCAAAAGTAACTCAAGAATTTAACATCGCGACCAGAAACAATAGTCCTAGGCATGCCATGCAACCTAGCGACTTCTCTAAAGAACAAATCCGCAATGTTTGAAGCATCATCGGTTTTATGACAAGCTATAAAATGTGTCATCTTAGAGAATCTATCCACAACAACAAAAATAGAATCCCTCCCTTCTTAGTCCTAGGCAACCCAAAATAAAGTCCATAGAAATGTCAATCCAAGTCTTTTTAAGAATAGCACGCAAAAGTGTTCCCAAAGTTCTATTGACAACTTCAGTTTGTCCATCCGTTTGAGGATGACAAGTAGTAGAAAACAACAATTTTGTGCCAAGTTTAGCCCATAAAGTCTTCCAAAAGTAACTCAAGAATTTAACATCGCGATCAGAAGCAATAGTCCTAGTTATGCCATGCAACCTAACGACTTCTCTAAAGAACAAATCCGCAATGTTTGAAGCATCATCGGTTTTATGACAAGCTATAAAATGTGCCATCTTAGAGAATCTATCCACAACAACAAAAATAGAATCCCTCCCTTCTTAGTCCTAGGCAACCCAAAATAAAGTCCATAGAAATGTCAATCCAAGTTCTTTTTAAGAATAGCACGCAAAAGTGTTCCCAAAGTTCTATTGACAACTTCAGTTTGTCCATCCGTTTGAGGATGACAAGTAGTAGAAAACAACAATTTTGTGCCAAGTTTAGCCCATAAGTCTTCCAAAAGTAACTCAATAATTTAACATCGCGACCAGAAACAATAGTCCTAGGCATGCCATGCAACCTAGCGACTTCTCTAAAGAACAAATCCGCAATGTTTGAAGCATCATCGGTTTTATGACAAGCTATAAAATGTGCCATCTTAGAGAATCTATCCACAACAACGAAAATAGAATCCCTCCCTTTCTTAGTCCTAGGCAACCCAAAATAAAGTCCATAGAAATGTCAATCCAAGTTCTTTTTAAGAATAGCACGCAAAAGTGTTCCCAAAGTTCTATTGACAACTTCAGTTTGTCCATTCGTTTGAGGATGACAAGTAGTAGAAAACAACAATTTTGTGCCAAGTTTAGCCCATAAAGTCTTCCAAAAGTAACTCAAGAATTTAACATCGCGATCAAAAGCAATAGTCCTAGTTATGTCATGCAACCTAACGACTTCTCTAAAGAACAAATCCGCAATGTTTGAAGCATCATCGGTTTTATGACAAGCTATAAAATGTGACATCTTAGAGAATCTATCCACAACAACGAAAAATAGAATCTCTCCCTTTCTTAGTCCTAGGCAACCCCAAAATAAAGGTCCATAGAAATGTCAATCCAAGTTCTTTTTAAGAATAGCACGCAAAAGTGTTCCCAAAGTTCTATTGACAATTTCAGTTTGTCCATCTGTTTGAGGATGACAAGTAGTAGAAAACAACAATTTTGTGCCAAGTTTAGCCCATAAAGTCTTCCAAAAGTAACTCAAGAATTTAACATCGCGATCAAAAGCAATAGTCCTAGTTATGTCATGCAACCTAACGACTTCTCTAAATGAACAAATCCGCAATGTTTGAAGCATCATCGGTTTTATGACAAGCTATAAAATGTGACATCTTAGAGAATCTATCCACAACAACGAAGAATAGAATCTCTCCCTTCTTAGTCCTAGGCAACCCCAAAATAAAGTCCATAGAAATGTCAATCCAAGTTCTTTTTAAGAATAGCACGCAAAAGTGTTCCCAAAGTTCTATTGACAATTTCAGTTTGTCCATCCGTTTGAGGATGACAAGTAGTAGAAAACAACAATTTTGTGCCAAGTTTAGCCCATAAAGTCTTCCAAAAGTAACTCAAGAATTTAACATCGCGATCAAAAGCAATAGTCCTAGTTATGTCATGCAACCTAACGACTTCTCTAATGAACAAATCCGCAATGTTTGAAGCATCATCGGTTTTATGACAAGCTATAAAATGTGCCATCTTAGAGAATCTATCCACAACAACGAAAATAGAATCCCTCCTCTTTCTTAGTCCTAGGCAACCCCAAAATAAAGTCCATAGAAATGTCAATCCAAGTTTTTTTTAAGAATAGCACGCAAAATGTTCCCAAAGTTCTATTGACAACTTCAGTTTGTCCATCCGTTTGAGGATGACAAGTAGTAGAAAACAACAATTTTGTGCCAAGTTTAGCCCATAAAGTCTTCCAAAAGTAACTCAATAATTTAACATCGCGACCAGAAACAATAGTCCTAGGCATGCCATGCAACCTAGCGACTTCTCTAAAGAACAAATCCGCAATGTTTGAAGCATCATCGGTTTTACTGACAAGCTATAAAATGTGCCATCTTAGAGAATCTATCCACAACAACGATAATAGAATCCCTCCCTTTCTTAGTCCTAGGCAACCCAAAATAAAGTCCATAGAAATGTCAATCCAAGTTCTTTTTAAGAATAGCACGCAAAAGTGTTCCCAAAGTACTATTGACAACTTCAGTTTGTCCATCCGTTTGAGGATGACAAGTAGTAGAAAACAACAGTTTTGTGCCAAGTTTAGCCCATAAAGTATTCCAAAAGTAACTCAAGAATTTAACATCGCGATCAAAAGCAATAGTCCTAGTCAGGCCACGCAACCTAACGACTTCTCTAAAGAACAAATCCACAATGTTTGAAGCATCATCGGTTTTATGACAAGCTATAAAATGTGACATCTTAGAGAATCTATCCACAACAACGAAGAATAGAATCTCTCCCTTTCTTAGTCCTAGGCAAACCCAAAATAAAGTCCATAGAAATGTCAATCCAAGTTCTTTTTAAGAATAGCACGCAAAACTGTTCCCAAAGTTTTATTGACAATTTCAGTTTGTCCATCCGTTTGAGGATGACAAGTAGTAGAAAACAACAATTTTGTGCCAAGTTTAGCCCATAAAGTCTTCCAAAAGTAACTCAAGAATTTAACATCGAACCAGAAAAAATAGTCCTAGGCATGCCACGCAACCTAGCGACTTCTTTAAAGAACAAATCCGCAATGTTTGAAGCATCATCGGTTTTATGACAAGCTATAAAATGTGCCATCTTAGAGAATCTATCCACAACAACAAAAATAGAATCCCTCCCCTTCTTAGTACTAGGCAAACCCAAAATAAAATCCATAGAAATGTCAATCCAAGTTCTTTTTAAGAATAGCACGCAAAAGTTTTCCCAAAGTTCTATTGACAACTTCAGTTTGTCCATGCGTTTGAGGAGGACCAGTAGTAGAAAACAACAATTTTGTGCCAAGTTTAGCACATAAAGTCTTCCAAAAGTAACTCATGAATTTAACATCGCGAACAGAAGCAATAGTCCTAGTCATGCCATGCAACCTAACGACTTCTCTAAAGAACAAATCCGCAATGTTTGAAGCATCATCGGTTTTATGACAAGCTATAAAATGTGCCATCTTAGAGAATCTATCCACAACAACAAAAATAGAATCCCTCCCTATCTTAGTCCTAGGCAACCAAAAATAAAGTCCATAGAAATGTCAATCCAAGTTCTTTTTAATAATAGCACGCAAAAGTGTTCCCAAAGTTCTATTGACAACTTTAGTTTGTCCATCCGTTTGAGGATGACAAGTAGTAGAAAAAAACAATTTTGTGCCAAGTTTAGCCCAGAAAGTCTTCCAAAAAGAACTCAAGAATTTAACATCGCGATCAGAAGCAATAGTCCTAGTGTGGGGACCCGGGCTCTAACTCTATTCTTTTGGGATTTAATTGGATCTTTGTTCGAAAATGTGGGTCAAAATTTTGCTTTTAACATTAATTTAAATGTATTAACGAAATCATCACATGTCTCAATAGAAATTAAACAACGTAATGTATATACAAGTCTGTGCGTACTAACATACACTAGTGTTCAATAACAACTACAAACATAAGTGCTACAAGTCCAGTAGGAAACACTAGGAATCCTCCACGCCCGAGATCTCCACGCTATCAACTCTCTCTTCCTCGTCGTGACCCTGATCCTGCCCCACCTGTTGCCATGCACACATACAGACACGACAACAGCCGGATAACTCCGGTGAGAACATATCCCAGTATAAAACATGGATGCATGCAATGTCATAATCATGTACAAAAGCATAGACTATATCAAGTAACATGAATAAAATCTAAACATGTAGAAGAATACAAATCTGTATTCAACATTTAAATCTTGACTCGACTCATTTCTAATCTAGGGATCCCGGTGTGAATAAGACGGTCTGTTACCTACCCAACCACTCGGGGCAACGGTACGTCTTATTCCTAGACTTCGGTCAACTCTGTATCGAGGGTCTACACATATAGCAAATCTGCTCCTATGCGTCGATACACCGAAACGTCTAGTTTTGGCAAGTCTGCCAATCTCTCCTATCTCAGGACTCGAATATAAATCAATAAACAAGGCATTACATAATCAAATGTAATAACAATCTAGTATGTGATTTAGGGAAACTCGTATCAAATCTGAATCGAGTTGTGCAATCCCGTGACCACATGAATTATACCTTTCTTGTCGAATCGTCGGTCGAAGTCTCGAAGTCGGAATGTCACTCTGTCAAAACTAATCTGAAATGACAATATAACAATGCATTCTATCAAGATATAACTCATATCAAAATCTTGTACAAGTCAATACTCCATCTTGGTAACAATCGACGGCATAACGGCGTATTTCTTTGATACCGGTAACTCAATCTCAACATATAACAATATCATAACCTCATTAACATCACAATAATCTCATTATCCCTTCAAAATCGGTACCCATCATACACATATAGGCTGGAATTCGAAATAATGGCATACGATGTCCGAAAATCGATTCGATAGCAACTATATCAAGCTCAATATATCAAGAACACATATCTTCAAGCAATTCATAACTTCTCCAACATATGAATTTCGAAACATGCTGGAAATGTAAGAAACTTACGTCCTTTCGTTGCCAATGCTGCAAGGATCAATAATCTCAACTCGGTTTTTAATTTGGATGTGTAAATCTTGCACAATACAAATCCTAAGAAATGAAGAAGCTTGCTCCTCTCTAGATATTCTCTCGGTTCTTGCATGAAGAAATGTTGGAGAATGAAGTGTCATTGCACAGTTTATATATAACATGCCATGTGTCAACATAAAAATCGAAGGTGGCATTTTCGCATGCAAACCGCGGGTGCGGTGGCTCAAGAGCGCGGGTGCGCTGTGCTCACGGCGAATTCTTCAAAAATTGCAACACTTAGACCGCAGGTGCGGTCCCTGCATGACCGCGGGTGCGGTCTCACCACCGCGGGTGCGGCTCTTGCATCACCGCGGGTGCGGTGTTGCTTCGCAAAATCTCCCAACATTCTGTCACCTACACCACGGGTGCGGTAGTCTTAGCACCGCGGGGGCGGTGTGGCTTCGGCCATGCTTCAAAAATTCCACTCTAAATGTCATGCATTACCATAGCTTCGAGTCAACATCAATGACAACCGATAATTCTCGAGCCTTACATTTCTCCCCCTCTCAGATAAGAGTTCGTCCTCGAACTCATAAGCAAGTAATCAAGCAGGTATATACAAAATTGTAAAGTCAACACGGGAAGAAAGACTCACATCATAAGAATAGCTCGGGAAATTTCTGTCTCATATCAGATTCTGTCTCCCAGGTTGCTTCCTCGATGCCATGGCAACTCCATTGAACCTTCACAAGCGGAATGGTCTTGGTTCTAAGCCGTTTCTCCTTCCGATCAAGAATCTGTATCGGTCTTTCCACATAGCTCAGAGTATGATCTAACTCGGCTTCGTCAGGCTGAATGATATGAGAATCATCTGGCATATATCTGCGCAACATTGATACGTGAAAAACATCATGTATACCGGACAGTGAAGGAGGAAGAGCAAGTTTGTAAGCTCGATCGCCAATCTTCTCAAGGATCTCGTACGGACCGACGTATCTAGGAGACAACTTCCCACGCTTGCCAAATCTGACAACGCCTCTGAAAGGTGAAATCTTCAAAAATACTCTGTCTCCCTGCTCAAATACCAACGGTCTGCGTCTGACATTGGCGTATTTCGCTTGCCTATCTTGTGCCGTCTTCATTCTCTTCTGAATGATCTTCACTTTCTCGGTCATCTCACGAATCATATCAGGTCCCAACTCTGGCACCTCAGATATATCATCCCAGTACAACGGAGATCTGCATTTCTTTCCGTATAAAGCTTCGAACGGTGCCATCTCTATGCTCGTCTGATAGCTGTTATTGTATGAAAACTCGCACAATGGCAATGAATCTTGCCAGCTGGTACCAAAGTCTAGTACTACAGCTCTCAGCATGTCCTCTAAAGTCTGGATAGTCCGCTCTGACTGTCCGTCTGTCTGGGGATGATAAGCAGTGCTCAGGTGTAAAGTCGTACCCAAAGCCTGCTGTAAGCTGTGCCAGAAGTGAGAAGTAAATCGTGGATCACGATCTGATACGATCGACTTCGGCACACCGTGCAATCTGACGACCTCTCTGACATATAACTCTGCCATCTGATCGTGTCGATAGGTCATTCTGTACGGAATAAAGCACGCTGATTTGGTTAATCTGTCAATGATGACCCAAATCGAATCACAGCCCCGGGATGATCGAGGTAACTTCGTCACGAAATCCATGGAAATGTGGTCCCATTTCCATTCAGGAACAGACAAACTCTGAAGTAAACCTCCGGGCTTCTTTCTCTCTGCCTTCACCTGCTGGCAATTCAGGCACTTAGACACAAATTCTGCAATGTCTGTCTTCATCTGCTTCCACCAGAATTGTGTCTTCAAGTCGTTATACATCTTCCTGCCACCAGGATGAATGCTGAACCGACTACAGTGTGCCTCCGACATGATCTGTCATCTCAAATCTGAAATCTCTGGCACTACTAAGCGGTTATTCACATATAGAACAGAATCTCTGACCTGATATTCTGAGATATGTCCAGCTCTGACCATATCAATCGATTTCTGCACACTCGGATCAGTCCTCTGCGCTTCTTTGATCCTCAAGATCAGATCTGGTTCAATCTGAATCGCAGCAAGTCGCAACGGTCTACTATATGTATCAAATATCAATCCAGACAAGCAACAATCTTCCACTAAATTCGATACACCTACAGTCGACAAGCAAAGAGCACATACCTTTCGACTCAAGGCGTCTGCCGCTGCATTCGACTTTCCTGGATGGTACTTGATCTCGCAATCAAAATCTTTCAGCAGATCAAGCCATCGTCGCTGCCTCATGTTCAACTCTGACTGAGAAAAGAGATATTTCAGGCTCTTATGATCGGAATAGATCTCAAATTTCTCGCCATACAGATAATGACGCCAGATCTTAAGTGCAAAAACAATTGCCGCCAATTCAAGATCATGAATCGGATAACGAGTCTCGTGCGGCTTCAGCTGTCTAGAGGCGTATGCTATCACGTGCCCTCGCTGCATAAGAACACATCCAAGCCCTCTGTGAGATGCATCACAATATACAACGAACTCACCTGTACCGGTAGGAATCGTCAAGACAGGCGCACTAGTCAGCCTCTTCTTCAACTCTACAAAACTGGCTTCACAATCTTCAGACCACACAAATGGCATATTCTTCTGTGTCAACTGGGTGATAGGCTTCGCTATACTGGAGAAATCTCGAATAAAACGACGATAATACCCGGCTAGACCCATGAAACTGCGTATCTCAGGCACAGAAGTCGGTCTCGGCCAATTGATCACAGCCTCAACTTTACTCAGATCTACCGCAATACCATCTCCCGATATAATGTGCCCCAAGAAGACAACCTGTCTCAGCCAGAATTCGCACTTGGACAGTTTAGCATACAAATGCTCTTTTCTCAAAGTCTTCAGTACAATCCTCAGATGATCTGCATGCTCAGTCAAATTCTTCGAATACACCAAAATATCATCAATGAACACAATTACAAAATCATCTAAATATCTCTGAAAAATGCGGTTCATCAAACTCATAAAAACCGCTGGTGCATTCGTCAAACCGAAAGGCATAACAACAAACTCGTAGTGTCCATACCTGGTTCGGAATGCAGTCTTCGGAATATCAACGTCTCTAACTCTGAGCTGATGATACCCTGATCTCAAATCAATCTTCGAATATACCGAAGATCCCTGTAACTGGTCAAATAAATCGTCGATGCGCGGCAACGGATATTTGTTCTTCACTGTTGCCTTGTTCAACTGTCTGTAATCAATACACAATCGCATCGAGCCATCTTTCTTTCGAACGAAAAGCACCGGAGCACCCCAAGGAGATACACTGGGTCTGATATATCCCTTGGACAGAAGATCCTCCAACTGTGCTTTCAACTCTTTCAGCTCTATCGGTGCCATCCTATACGGAGCTCTCGAAATAGGAACAGAACCGGGCATAAGATCTATGCTGAAATCAACCTCTCGAACCGGAGGCAACCCTGGAATCTCATCAGGAAAAACATCTGCAAACTCGCAAACCACTGGCAAATCTGCCAATGCTGGGCTCGACTTCAGTAAATCTACTGAATATACGAGAAAGCCCTCTGCTCCTCTCTGAAGCAGTCTACTCATAGTCAGAGCAGATACTAAGGGAATCCGAGATCTGGAACCCTTGCCATATAATTTCCACTCATCTGTCATGTCGGGTCTGAATCTGACAATCTTGTGGAAACAATCTACAGTGGCCCTGTACTTGGCCAACATGTCTATACCAACTATACAGTCAAAATCAGCTAAACCAAGTACTACACAATCAAGATCAATCTCATGCCCCTCAAACTGAAGCATACAGTGTCTAACAGTAGTCACAGATATCAAACCACTCCCCAACGGAGAAGCTATACACACTACTGTCGACAACGACTCAACAGGCAATGAATGTCTCAATGCAAAATGTTCAGATATAAATGTATGAGATGCCCCTGTGTCTATCAACACATATGCAGGATAACCGCAAAGAAAACAGCTACCTGCAATGACGTCATCTGGCGCCTCCTGCGCCTGTTCCTCTGTCAGGGCAAAAACACGTGCCTGCTGTCTGGGAGGCTGACTCACCGTCTGACTACCTCCTGGTCTCTGCTGAGTCTGTGTGGAGGGTGGCTGGAAGGAGTGTACAGAAGATGCCTGTCTCTCCATCTGTGGCGCTGGTGCTGATGATCCTGTGCTCTGGAATCGTTGTGCACCTCTCTGAGGACAAACTCTAGCGAAGTGTCCCTGTTGCCTACAGATGTTGCAGCGTCCCATAACTCCTTGACACTGCTCCGTCGCATGTCGCCCTCTGCACGATACCACAGTATGCGCCACTATAATCTGATCCCTGACCTCTCTGTCGAGATCCACTCGAACTCGATGAACTACTCCCAGATTTCTTAAACTGTTTGCCTTTAGCCTTCAGAAACTCCTTCTTGCCACTACCACTAGTTCCGCTGTCAAAACGAGGAGGAGGTGGTGGAAACTGTACGGTAGTAGGCTGTGGCGGTCTCTGCCCCTGAACACCGTAAGAAGCGCCTCGCTGCCTGATCAGGCCAGCCTCTGCTCCCTTCGCTCGGTTCAGTGCCTCTGAAAAAGTACTAGGCCGGCCCGTGTTCACCAAAGTAAAGACATCGGGGTTCAGCCCGTTGATGAACTGATCGGCCACTGCCTCGTCGTTTCCGGCCACATGCGGTGCAAATCGTAGCAGTGCAGAAAATTTAGCAACATACTCCTCGATGTTCCACTGTCCCTGTCTCAGATTCGCAAATTCAGCTCCCTTATCCTTGCGGTAGGAGACGGGGAAGAAGCGCTGATAGAACTCATCTTTAAAGACTTTCCACGTAATGTCAATGCCTCGGTGCTCCAAGGCTCTCTTCGTAGTCAACCACCAGCTCTTGGCAACCTCCTGCATCTGATGCCCTATTAGTTTCACACGTCGCTCATCAGTATATGCCAAAGACTCAAACAACATCTCGATATCATCAAGCCAGCTCTCGCACTCTACTGCACTCTCTGTGCCCTTCAGGGTAGGCGGATGGAAGGACTGAAATCTCTTCAATAAGGTCTCCATCGGCGTAGCGGTGACATCCATCTGTGCACCTGCTGTGCTACCCTGCTCTGGCTGTGGTATACGTCTAGGCGGCATAAATATGATTATCAAATAGATTAGTACACAATCAATATCATCTGTCTCAGCCCTCCTCTGATCATATACCTCTGATCGAGAATCGGTTCTGATTCAGGCTTTACATGCTGTAAATCAATTCAGATAGTACAACAACACATAATATAGAAAGCAATAGATCATGCTAGCATCTCAAAAGCAAGGAAGATGACTCGATCTACCCCGCTCATTCTACTCTATCTCAGTCTACAGAACCTACTGCTCTGATACCACCTGTTGTGGGGACCCGGGCTCTAACTCTATTCTTTTGGGATTTAATTGGATCTTTGTTCGAAAATGTGGGTCAAAATTTTGCTTTTAACATTAATTTAAATGTATTAACGAAATCATCACATGTCTCAATAGAAATTAAACAACGTAATGTATATACAAGTCTGTGCGTACAAACATACACTAGTGTTCAATAACAACTACAAACATGTGGGGACCCGGACGCTAATCAAGTTCTTAATCATATTTGGGACTAATTAATCAATTATAAAACAGGGTCTAATTTTTTTTTTTTTCAAATACAAAGCGGAAACGTAATGTAATTTAATCAAATTACATATTAAACATGAATATACATCTCAGTATAAAAGTACAAGTCATGTACAACATACATTTATTCAACTAGGGTTTAACAGCTAATATCAAGTGTCTAACCCTATTTCTAAACCAAGTCCGGAATCACCACGCTATCTGTCTTCTCTCATCCTCTTCTTGACCCTGATCCAGCCCCGCCTGTTGTCATGCACACATACAAAACAAGACAACAGCCGGATAACTCCGGTGAGATATAAATATCCCAGTATAAACAATGTAAACATGCAATCATATAAAAGCATATACGAAAGCATATATAAGACATATTCTTAACCTGTATCAAATCAGAATACATAAATCAATATCAAACATTCAATAATCATGAATGGCATAAACAATGTAAATCAACAGGTCATATCAGACTCAACTCAACCGACGGGTCGTCATCAGACTCGACTCCACTGACACGTCGTCTCAGACTCGACTCAACTCTATCCTAGGGATCCCGATATCTGGATATAGGTAATTATATCAAATCTCAGTCGATAGGAATGAATCAATCCCTAAACGGCATCGATATAATTCATATATCAGTGTCTGGGCGAATCAGCCGCAGAATTGACGACTCAGTCAATAACCTGACGAATCAGCCAGTAATTAGGCGAATCAGCCAATAACCAGACGAATCAGTCTGGAATTAAGCGAATCAGCTTAGGTTTAGACGAATCAGTCTATGACCCGACGAATCAACCGGTGACAAGCGAATCAGCCTATAATAAGACGAATCAGTCAATAACCCGACGAATCAGCCGGTGACTAGGCGAATCAGCCTCTGACTCAACGACTCAGTAATCAATACATACAGTCACTATCTAAGCAAATCAGTCAATGACTAGCGAATCAGCAGTCATTACATGCAGTAGCTATAAATCAATAAACTATAATCATAATTCTGATTAATTGCAAATATCAATGCAATAAGTAAAAGTATGTGATTTAGGGAAACTCGAGTCAAACCTCACTCGAGTTGTGCAATCCCAACTCAACATTAATTTATACCTTTCTTTCTGATATTCTGGCTCTGTTGAAGTCTCGAACTCAAAACCTGTCACTATCGATCTGACAAGAACAATATCGAGGAGTATAATATCAATACACCACTCGAATCAAATCTGTTCTGCTCAATACTTAACTTACTTCAATATCGATGGCATAACGGTATAATATCCATATACCCAACCATACCATGTCAATCAGATATTAATTCTAATATCTCCTACTCAATAACAACTCAATTCTGATATCAACTCGAGTCCAAAACTACTCCGAAAATCATAACAATTCCATAATCAGTCCGTTTCTTAATCTGACTTCGATTCTATGATGTCTACTATGTCAAGCACAACATATATGAGTTCCATTCAATTCTGACAATATCATAATTTCAAAGCATGTCAAAACGTAGTAAAACTTACGTCCAGTTGTAGCCTACGTCGCTAGGAACTCGATATCGAAGTCGGATTCAAAATCAAACGGACGGATTTCTCGAAAAAGGCGTAAGGATTTTCTCCTTTCTTCTTCAGACCCTTTTCAATTTCTGCTGAATGATTTTCGAAGGAATTATCATCTATATATATCAGTGCATGCATGTCATGAGGTGTCCTCATTTTCGCACAACACGTCGCACCGCGGGTGCGGTAGGTGTAAGACCGCGGGTGCGCTCATGGTTCGACGATCTTATCTTTTCTGAAATTGCATGACCGCGGGTGCGGTACATGTCAAGACCGCGGGTGTAGTGACCCGTTCCAGAATCACCTACTAATCAGAACTTAAGCATGCAATTAACTTAAAAAAACTGAATCAGATAAACAGCGGAAAAACAACATATACAGCCCGATCGAATCAGTAAGTACGAATACTAAAACAACCAAATCAAACTAAATCCCAAGAATAAAATACCAGCAACTACAGGTCAACCCCTGCTAGCTCCCTGTCCTCTCCCTCCTGGACCGTCCAACCTGAGACCTGCCCCATCGAATAGGGTGTCCAAAACAGAGATAAACCGAGGACGTGAGCATAAAACGCTCAGTACCGAAAGAATGAGTATACAAGACTATGACATGCATGTATGCAAAATGTACTGGATACCAGGGTCTGGGTATAACGAAAAACTGCTCAGGCAAATGACGTCAAGGTATGTAGCACTCTGCGCCGTCGCACCAGGAGGTGGCTCCCATACCATAAACCTGTGGATATACCGGTATCCTGATCACCGTCGGCCAACGGGGTCCAACCATCCACAACAACCGAGGGCTGAGCACCCTCTGAACAGGCTATCTCAAAAGATAAACAGGCCCAACATGATTATGCAAATGCCGCATAATAAACCATGCATCATATGTCAGATAATAATGCAACACATAAACATGCAACACATAGTAAAGCATACTCAACCAGGATATCTCGGATAGTACTTCCGTACCTCAAACCAGTAGATCCTAGTAATCAGCCCTAGAATCAAGCCTACAATCCAAGTGATACCATATCACTAAACCACATCTAAAAGCCTTAACTAGACTAATAGATACTTCCAAATCTCAAGGGAACCTAGAACCATACCTGCGTCCGTAGTCAGCCCACTGATGCCGCTAGCTCCCAACTAGAGCACAGCTCCGCTACAAAGCCAGTAGCTCCCTGCTAGTGCCCGAACCTCGGGAAAAGCTAGAAACCCATCAGAAACGACTAAAACGCTCTGGAACTCTCGGAATTGGTAATTGAAAAGTGAAGCCTCGCGCCTCTATTTATAGACGACGATCGGACGATCCGATCCACTTCGGAAGATCCGATCCTGTGCACTTCGGACGATCCGATCCACTTCGGACGTTCCGAACTCTGCATGTCTTCCACGTGTCCAGCCACCTGTCTTCGGACGATCCGAACCTCTTCGGACGATCCGAACCCTGACACGGTCTACTGTTGACAAGACTCGGTCTGACACCGAACCGAACGGTCCATCCGAACCCACTTCGGACGATCCGAACCTCTTCGGACGGTCCGATCCTGGTTCGTTCCTTCCGAACTCGCAGAATATAATTAATCCAATAATTACTCAATTTAGGCATCGGGATACTACATTCTCCCCCCCTAAAAAGGATTTCGTCCGCGAAATCGAGTCTGAAGAATAACAATTCTGAACAATCAATACATTCATCTCAAGAATGAATTACAAATTGAAAGCCCAACTGAAATTACAATCATAACTGAAAATGCTACAACTAGAACAACTCAGGATGCTCTGACCGCATGCGACTCTCTAGTTCCCAAGTAGCTTCTTCAGTACCTCGGCGCTGCCACTGCACTAAGACAAGAGGAATAGTCTTATTCCGCAGTACCTTATCCTTCCGGTCTAAGATCGAAACCGGTCTTTCTACAAAAGACAAATCCGGATTCAACTGAACTTCTGTCGGATGCAAAACATGGGACTCATCCGCTACGTATCGTCTCAACAAGGACACATGAAACACATTGTGAACACTAGACAGATACGGTGGCAAGGCTAATCTGTAGGCCAAATCTCCCACACATTCCAAGATCTCAAAAGGACCAATGAATCTCGGAGATAGCTTACCCTTGAGTCCAAATCTCAGAATCCTCCGAAAAGGTGATACCTTGAGAAACACTTTCTCGCCTGCATCAAAATGAAGAGGCCTGCGCTTGGTGTTCGCATAACTCGCTTGTCGATCCTGAGCAGTCTTAATCCGCTGCTTGATCACAAGAACTTTATCCTTGGCCTGCTGAATCAATTCTGGACCCTCGACCTGTCGTTCTCCGACTTCCTCCCAGAACAGAGGAGTACGACAACGTCGACCATACAACGCTTCAAACGGAGACATACCAATACTCCTATGAAAGCTGTTGTTGTATGCAAACTCTATCAGTGGCAAATGATCCTGCCAAGCTGGCCCGAAATCCATCACACAAGACCTCAACATATCCTCAAGCGTACGAATAGTCCTCTCTGACTGTCCGTCAGTCTCTGGGTGATACGCAGTACTCAAACTCAAAGTAGTGCCCAAAGCTTGCTGAAAGCTACCCCAAAATCTAGACGTAAATCGAGGATCTCTGTCACTAACGATACTCACAGGCACACCATGAAACCGTACAATCTCCTGAATGTACAACCGTGCCATCCGATCGAAAGTGAAATCTCTGTTATACGGAAGAAAATGGGCAGACTTGGTAAGCCGATCTACTACAACCCAGATAGCATCTCTATTCCCCACAGACATAGGCAAGTGAGTCACGAAGTCCATCGTGATATGCTCCCACTTCCACTCCGGAATAGGAAGATTCTGCAACAAACCTCCAGGTCGTCGATACTCTGCCTTTACCTGCTGACAGACCAGGCACTTGGAGACATACTGATAAACATTGCGTTTCATACCTTTCCACCAAAATCGAGTCCTTAAATCTTTATACATCTTGTTGCTCCCCGGATGAACACTCAACTTGCTACGATGAGCCTGGGACAAAATCTCCTCCCTCAAAGTGTCATCCTCCGGTACAACAACACGACCAGATAAGCACAAAAGACCCTGAGACTGATAGTGGAAACCAGAAGTATTATCTCCATCAGCCAACCGAGCTAATTTCTGAACCTTAGAATCAGACATCTGAGCATCTCTAATCCGAGAGTACAACACTGGTTCAGACAAAATAGTAGCCACACGGATACTCTCTGATCCCTTCCGATGCTTATAATTGAATCCCATCGAACAGAAATCCTGAATAATCCCAGATACAGCACAAGTCTGAAGAGCAGACAATCTCACCTTGCGACTAAGAGCATCAGCCGTGAGATTCGCAGATCCTGGATGATACTTGATCTCACAATCATAATCCTTGAGTAGATCCATCCAGCGACGCTGACGCATGTTCAACTCTGCCTGAGTGAACATATACTTCAAACTCTTATGATCGGTGAAAATCTCAAATCGCTCACCATACAGATAATGGCGCCAGATTTTCAAAGCAAAAACGATCGCTGCTAATTCCAGATCATGAACAGGATAGTTCTCCTCATGAGGCTTCAACTGCCTCGACGCATAAGCAATCACATGCTCATTCTGCATCAAAACACACCCTAGACCCTGCAAAGAGGCGTCGGTGTAAACACTAAAACCACCAGATCCAGCCGGTAAGGCCAAAACAGGCGCAGATGTCAACCGTCTGCGAAGCTCCAAGAAACTCTCTTCGCACTCTGATGTCCACTCAAATGAAACATCTTTCCGAGTGAGCTGAGTAAGTGGCTTAGCAATCTGAGAGAAGTTGACAATGAAGCGGCGATAATACCGAGCCAATCCCAGAAAACTGCGGATCTCGGCTACTGTCGTCGGACGCGACCAGTTCAATACCGCCTCCACCTTGCTCGGGTCAACTGAAACTCCCTCGCTAGAAATAACATGACCAAGGAATACAACCCTGTCAATCCAAAACTCGCATTTACTCAACTTCGCATAAAGCTGATTCTCGCGAAGTATCTGTAAAATAATTCTCAAGTGTTGTACGTGTTCTCGCTGATCACGCGAATAGATTAAGATATCATCTATGAACACCACAACAAATTTATCCAAGAAGTCTCGAAATACCCGATTCATCAGATCCATAAAAACTGCTGGTGCATTCGTCACCCCAAAAGGCATAACCAGAAACTCATAATGCCCATACCGGGTCCTGAATGCAGTCTTTGATATATCTCCCTGATGAACTCGAAGTTGATGATAACCAGACCTTAAATCGATCTTGGAATACACAGAGGTACCTTGCAGTTGATCAAATAAATCATCAATCCGTGGCAACGGATACTTATTCTTTATCGTAGCACGATTCAACTGCCGATAATCTATGCAGAGCCGCATAGAACCATCCTTCTTTTTGACAAAAAGAACTGGTGCTCCCCACGGGGACACACTGGGTCGAATATACCCCTTGTCAAGAAGATCCTGCAACTGCTGTTTCAATTCTTGCATCTCTGATGGAGCTAAACGATAAGGAGCTCTGGAGATTGGTGCCGTGCCTGGCACTAAATCAATGCTGAAATCCACTTCCCGAACTGGAGGAAAACCAGGAATCTCCTCGGGAAAAACATCCGGAAAATCGCAAACCACTGGAATGTCACTGACCCCGACACTGTCTGCGGACGAATCAATAGCATAGATAAGGTAGCCTTCCCCGCCCGACTCTAAGGCACGACAGGCTTTCAGAGCAGAAACCACAGGCATCGGGGGTCGCGCTCCCTCTCCATAGAAAAACCAACTGTCGCCCTCCACTGGACGAAACTGTACGAACTTCTGGTAACAGTCCACAGTAGCTCTATACACAGTCAGCACATCTATTCCCAGAATGCAATCAAAATCCTCCATCGCAAGAATCATCAAATTAGCAGTTAAGATATTACCCTCAAACTCTAGAGGACAACCCATCACTAGACGTTTAGCTAACACCGAATGACCCATCGGTGTGGAAACAGATACCACAATGTCCAAAGAAGTGAAAGGTAAAGCATGACGCTTAGCAAACCTCGCAGATATAAATGAATGCGATGCACCAGTATCAATGAGAACGTAAGCAGGTAATCCACATAAATTACAAATACCTGCAATAACTCTCTCGTTCTCCTCAGCAGCCTGATCCTGGTTAAGAGCAAAGACCTGCAATTGAGTACGCGGTCGGAGGTTAGAGCCCTGAGTAGACTGTCCCTGCTGTGGCCTCTGATGAACTGAAGCCTGAGAACCAGATCCTGATCCTCCACCCATCTGTGGACAATCTCTCTTCATGTGGCCCATCTCACCGCACCTGAAACAAGCACCCGCAACTCTGCGACAACACTCTGTCGGATGGTCCTTCCCGCAATGCTGACACGGGCCCTTCTTCTTCCCAAAATGGTGAACTCCTCCAGATCCAGAGGAAGAAGAAGTAGATCCAGCCTTCTTAAATGATTGGGCACGGGGACCCAAAGAACTAGTAGGACGAGCAGACTGCATGGCTCGACCCCTCAGCAAACTGCCCTCTGCCTGGCGACAACGGTTCACAAGGCCCTCATACGACGTCGGATCATCACAGACCACGACCCGATCATAAATCTCCTGATTGAGGCCCTGAAGAAAATGATTATACTTGGCCACCGCATTGTCACTGACGTGCGGAACATATGGGAGCAACTCAAAGAACTTCTGCTGATACTCATCAACAGACAAACTCCCCTGCTTCAGATTGATCAACTCAATCGCCTTGGTCTGCAGAAGAGCTGGCGGAAAGTAAAGCAGCATGAAAGCAGCTCGGAAATCGGCCCAAAGAACTCGGCCCTGTCGCTGAACTATCGGTGCAGAGGTAGACCTCCACCACTTACGTGCACCGCCCTCCAGCAAGAAATCAAGGGTATCCATCTGCTGCTCCGCCGAGCACTGGAAAGACTTGAAACAGCTCTCCATCCTCTCAAGCCAGTTCTCCGCAACATCCGGAGTCTCGCCGCCCGAAAGAGGTTTCGGCCCCATCTGCAAGAACCTATGCATACTGAAACTCCGAGGCTCATCTCGTCGGTGTGGACGACGTTCCCGATGCTCTCGACGACGCTCCCGATCGTCGCGGTCTCCCCAGCGTCCCACGCTGCCATGACTACTAGCATCGTCGTCAAAACCAGACATCTCTACAAAAAGTCACCAGAGATTAGACCCAAAAGAACAGTTCTAAATCCCAAAATCTTAATGCATGCTCTGATACCATAAATGTAGTGACCCGTTCCAGAATCACCTACTAATCAGAACTTAAGCATGCAATTAACTTAAAAAAACTGAATCAGATAAACAGCGGAAAAACAACATATACAGCCCGATCGAATCAGTAAGTACGAATACTAAAACAACCAAATCAAACTAAATCCCAAGAATAAAATACCAGCAACTACAGGTCAACCCCTGCTAGCTCCCTGTCCTCTCCCTCCTGGACCGTCCAACCTGAGACCTGCCCCATCGAATAGGGTGTCCAAAACAGAGATAAACCGAGGACGTGAGCATAAAACGCTCAGTACCGAAAGAATGAGTATACAAGACTATGACATGCATGTATGCAAAATTACTGGATACCAGGGTCTGGGTATAACGAAAAACTGCTCAGGCAAATGACGTCAAGGTATGTAGCACTCTGCGCCGTCGCACCAGGAGGTGGCTCCCATACCATAAACCTGTGGATATACCGGTATCCTGACCACCGTCGGCCAACGGGGTCCAACCATCCACAACAACCGAGGGCTGAGCACCCTCTGAACAGGCTATCTCAAAAGATAAACAGGCCCAACATGATTATGCAAATGCCGCATAATAAACCATGCATCATATGTCAGATAATAATGCAACACATAATCATGCAACACATAGTAAAGCATACTCAACCAGGATATCTCGGATAGTACTTCCGTACCTCAAACCAGTAGATCCTAGTAATCAGCCCTAGAATCAAGCCTACAATCCAAGTGATACCATATCACTAAACCACATCTAAAAGCCTTAACTAGACTAATAGATACTTCCAAATCTCAAGGGAACCTAGAACCATACCTGCGTCCGTAGTCAGCCCACTGATGCCGCTAGCTCCCAACTAGAGCACAGCTCCGCTACAAAGCCAGTAGCTCCCTGCTAGTGCCCGAACCTCGGGAAAAGCTAGAAACCCATCAGAAACGACTAAAACGCTCTGGAACTCTCGGAATTGGTAATTGAAAAGTGAAGCCTCGCGCCTCTATTTATAGACGACGATCGGACGATCCGATCCACTTCGGAAGATCCGATCCTGTGCACTTCGGACGATCCGATCCACTTCGGACGTTCCGAACTCTGCATGTCTTCCACGTGTCCAGCCACCTGTCTTCGGACGATCCGAACCTCTTCGGACGATCCGAACCCTGACACGGTCTACTGTTGACAAGACTCGGTCTGACACCGAACCGAACGGTCCATCCGAACCCACTTCGGACGATCCGAACCTCTTCGGACGGTCCGATCCTGGTTCGTTCCTTCCGAACTCGCAGAATATAATTAATCCAATAATTACTCAATTTAGGCATCGGGATACTACAGCGGGTGCGGTACTGCACCACGGGGGCGGTCCCTGTTAACACCGCGGTTGCGGTGAGGCTTCGGCCTCCTCTTCACAATTTCATTAATATCGACCGCGGGTGCGGTCCTTCTTCAACTGCAGGTGCGGTCTCGCTTCGCATGCCCTCTTACACAATCTCATTTTATCAACTTAAAATCTAGGCATTACTTTTCTCCAGCTAATCCGTTCTGTCTATAATCATTTCAGATTAATCTCAAATTACTGTAATAACATCTCGGGCCTTACATTTCTCCCCCTCTTAGATCTGAGTTCGTCCTCGAACTCGCAAGTAATCAATTCAGATTATCAGAAGAAATGTATACAGAGTTTAAATTAAAAACTCATCTCAATGAATCTGTTCTGAAATTTCAATCTCATATCAAATTCTATCTCTACAACTAGCTCTGATAAAGTCAATCTCGCAACACTGGCTATACATCATCCGTATATGCCAATCTGCAATCTATAACAAAACAATACCATCTGTAGTTGTTATCCTATCTGTTTATCCCAATTGAGAACATAATCAATCTTCATCTTCAATTACCAATCGTTATTATCCAACGTTGGTTTCTTAAATCTGTTCATTCTGAACTATCTTGATAGCTACTGTCATACCATCAATCATGTCATGACAATAATCTATATAAACTAGTACTAACATCCAGTACCAAAGCTCTACATTTATCTGTCAATATCTGATAATATACTCTGACTATCTGTCAATCTGTAATAAATCTGCACAAGAGAGCTTATGATATAATCTATCACAAGTACAACTCCGTCAAAATCACAATCTGATATCATCTAATTCTTGCATTCTCGTCAATCTGACTATTTCTTTGACATTGATCTATGTCATCTGGTTCTGTTTGTACGTAATCTGGTACAAACTGATAGATATAGATTGTAAGGCCCGAGATTTTATCATTTTCATCCGAGATTATTTAATTTACGAATTTTGGAAGTATGAATTAAATTCCATAAATTTTGTGATTAATTAGGATTGAAATGGAATTAAAAAGAGTTTTGAGGGCCAAATTGCAAATAGTGGAAAGTTGAGGGACTAAAGTGAAAATATGGAAACTTTGGTTGGACACTTGTCTTGCCAAGCTTGGCAACGTGTAGCCTTCATCCAATTCATATATTTCAAGCCATGAAAACCGAAATCTCCATGGTTGACACCTCCAAGCTTTCTTGTATCTTAAAAAAAAATGGTTGTGCAAGATTCGGCCATCCGATTTTTAATCCGAGCATAGTTTTGAGATCCTCTCGACTAGAGCTACACAAGGACGTAAGTTTTATTACGTTTTGCAGTGTTTTGAAAATATGATGTTGCTAGAATTGCATGGGATTCAGATATGGTGTTTCTACTACCGTAGACAAGGTAGAATTGAAGACAGATTAAAGAACAGACTGTTTCTGTAATTGTTATGATTTTCAGAATATATTGATTTAGATTAAACACTAGATTTGTATTGTTCTTGCTTGAGGAATAGAGAGATGATTATTTTATGTGTTCTGGATAGATTATTCAGTATATATGTGAAGTCAGATCGAAGAAATCATACCGTATGCCTATGTTATGAATCTCAGCATATCTTGAGTTGCATTTGATAGATATTGATATGCTGGAATTAGAAGAATGATAATATGGTATTGATGACGAGTTCTGATATGATATTTGTGATGTTGACATCGACGGGTTTATCAAGACTGTATTGTTGTACCGTTGAAACATCAGCTGATTCAGATTGATTAGATTCAGAAATGATTTCGATTATATCGTGATATTGTTGATATGAATCAGATTGTATTATGTTCAGACATTGATCAGATTTTGTACTGAATTGGGTATTGATCAGAACAGATTGTGTTTTGAGCTGCACATTGATACAGTGTATTTATTCTTGTCATTTCAGATTGAAGATGGACAGACTGGACTTCGAGACTTCGTCTTCCTCAGACGGGGAAGATAAAGGTATAATTCATGTGATATCTGGGAAGATATAACTCAAATCAGATCTTATTTGAGTTTCCCAATAAAATCACATACTAGACTATTATTTATGTTTTGATATGATTGTTTATAGATTTGTTTATAGAACTTGTCTACAAATCTTGCTATGCTTTGTTTACAGATCTTGTGGCATTGCATTAGAATGATTATGTTTGTTTACAGATTGTGTATTCATGCATTAAGATAGGACAGTCTGGAGATCAGGCAGACTTCTAGATGTTCGGCGATATCTCAGCTTAGGGGAAGATCACCGCCCCTATTGTAGATGCGGATACAGATCAGGCCGAAGTCTAGGAATAAGACGTACAACACCTCGATTGGTAGGGTAGGTGACAGACAGTGACGTCTTATTCACAACGGGATCCCTAGAGTTATAGATCGAGTCAAGTCTAGACATGATTGATTAGAACTGCATGCTTATATGGATGTGGCTACTAGATCATGGGACCCATCATTACTGCTTTCAGTTGGATTAGCATGTTTTATGATTAAGATTGTTTATATGCATGTTTATCTGAATTGAGTTGCATGCTTATTTGATTAATTTCATAGACTATGAAATAGATTGTTTCTATACATGATAGCATGTTTTATGATTTAGTTTGTTTATATACATGCTTACCATGTTTTATACTGGGATTTATTCTCACCGGAGTTATCCGGCTGTTGTCTTGTTTTGTATGTGTGCATGACAACAGGTGGGGCTGGATCAGGGTCGAGATGACGATGAGAGAAGACGAGTTAGCGTGGTGATTCCGGACTTGTAGCAGACTTGGTTTATTACTTGAATTTTAGTAATTGAACCTTAGATTTAGGTTGTACAGTATTGTACTTTTCTACTGAACTGTAGTTTTTATACAGAGATGTATATTGTTTAGATTCCATTACCTTCCGCAGTTACCTGTTAAAAAGGAAAAAATTTTAGACCCTGTTTTATCTTAATTGATAATTAAATCCTAAAGATTATTAATAAGACATATCAGCGTCCGGGTCCCCACAACAGGTGGTATCAGAGCGATAAGTCCTTTAGATTGAGATAGTCTGAGTTGATAGATTCTTTAGACTAAGATAGAAGAGAATGAGCGGGGTAGATTGAATTTTCTTTCCTTGCATGTGATTGCTAGCATGAGAATTATGTTAATGTTGACTTGCATGATGTGTGCTAGCATGATTTATCGTTTCCCTATTACATGTTGTTTGTTATCTGAGTTGATTGCAGCATGTAATGATTAAGCCTGAATCAGAACCGAGTCTCGGTCAGAGGTATATGATCAGAGGAGGGCTGAGACAGACTGTATAGATTGGGTACTAATCTGTTTGATATTCAGATATACCGCCTCGGAGATTTCCAGAAAGGGGTAGCACTTCGTCTGAACAGATGGATGTATCAGAAGCTCAACTAGAAGAAAAGATGAAAGAATTTGAGTTATTACAGCCGCCGATTCTGAGTGGTACCGAGACATCTGAAGATTGTCAGAACTGGTTTGATGATATAGAAATCTTGTTTGATTTACTTGATTGTACAGATGAACAGAGGGTTAAAATGGTGCCTTACCAGTTACGAGAAGTCGCCAGGAGTTGGTGGATTACAAGTAGAAGAATGTGGGCAGAGAGAGGTACAATGATTTCGTGGGGAATATTCAGAACTGAATTCTATCGAAGATTTTTCTCAGCGTTGTACAGAGAGGAAAAGAAAGCAGAGTTTGAGAATTTGAGCCAAGGGCAGTTGAATATTGATGAATATACCGCCAAATTCTCTACTCTACTGCACTTTGCTCCTCAGATAGCTGGAAATAATGAAGCTGTAGTGAATCAATTCATTAGAGGATTGAACTCGGAGGTAGTTGCATTTATGAATTTGCAGCGACCTTACCATTTTGCTGACATCCTAAGTAGAGCGAAGAGAGCTGAGGCAAGTCTGATTAGACAATTGACAAGGTTGTGTGTGAAGCAACCCCAGACACAGCAATCCCCTCTCCGATATGATCACAGCAGTACGAGTGGGAAGCAAGATTTGCTGAAAGCCCGCAAGAAGCCATTCAAGAAGTTAGGGGGTGATTCCTCGAGTTCCAGTAATTCCAGCACGAGCTATACTGGAGTGTATTGCAGGAGTTGCGGAGGGAGACATACCACTGATCAATGCCAGGGAGTGACTGGTAGATGCAATAATTGTGGACAGCCGGGGCACTTTGCTAAAGTCTGTCCCCAGAAGCATTCCCGAAGATTGTAGGGAACAAAGGTCAAAAGAAAACACAGATCTAGAATTCACAACAGGTACTATTCTTTATAATTAGATTGCATATGTATTGATATATACTAATGCATTCCTTAAGATTATCCTTGAATGAGTTGCATGGAGATATGCAGTATCTGTTGGGTCTGTATGACTGTAATGTTTATGTACTTGTGTTGCTGATTTGATTGCATTATTGATAATAGTATGCTAAACAAGTACAAAACTCGAGTATAAGATTCAGACCAGATATGGTTGATGAGTAGCGATTTCACAGTAAGGATTCTAGATTTCGAATTCCTTTGATATCTGTGTTGTCTATGACTCGATTGATACAGAAAGAAACAGATAGTATTCTCATGTATTCAGTAGATCTACTGAAATCGAGCCTAGCATTGGTAGATCTGCCAATGGTGTATGAGTGGGCTGATATTTGCCTAGATAAGATTTCAGATTTGTTTTATATCCGACAGATATATTTTAGAATTGAATTCAGGTCAGATATTGATTGTAATTTAGAATTCAGTACAGAATGACATTGAATGTATAGAATGATACTGAACGATTACGAATTGAAAGAATTGACAGACTAGAATACTGTTTGAGAATTACAGATGATTGGGTATTCTCTTGAAGATATTTCAGTTCTGATCCTAAATTAATAGCGTTTATGTTCAGAGGTATTCTGACGAGCGTGCTGGGTATATCTATGATATTTGATATGTTAACAGCATCTGATTGATTAAATGGAATATTTGAAGATTTATTGAATATTCATAGAACCGTGATTATTGTATACAGAAATTAGTCAGGTAGGAATCAGAATTGAAACAGATTGTATTCAGAATATGTGATATCTGCAGTTTGTATACCGATTTATTTGCACAGTTGAGACAGAAATCAGCGACTGTAAACGACACAGGTAACAGATATATCAGAATTAGCAGAAATGTCAGAAAGTCAGAATTGCCGAGTTTTACAGATTTTCTTATTCCCTTATTATGTTATATCTGCTTGCATATTGTGATTGCTCTAAATCAGTATTTGAGACATCTTATATTGTTTGGGAGCATATTCTAATTGCAGATGAGATATGGCAGATGATTTGGGGCACTGTGAAGATTGATCAGTAGTCAGAATTATCAGTATTGCCAGCAATCGTTGTTTTATGAGTTTTCTTAAACTCACTAGATCTGTATAGGTTGTTTTATCTCGAATCTGATTGATGTTACTGTAGTTGCATGTATGTTTGATACAGAATATTGTAAACAGTTGAGAGTTGCAACAGTTCAGAAATGTGATATCAGAATGTTTCAGAATTATATAACCGAATTTGATATCTGTAGTCAGTGCCGAATACCAGGTAGGTATTTCTTCTTTATTTTATATTATTACCTGATTTTTTTGTACAGAATAGTTCGAATCTAGAATCACAGATAGTGTCAGAACCGCACAATAGTGAATCAGTTTTCATTCAGAGGGTTGTGAATGTACTATAGTCGAACAGATAGATTGTGATATAAACAGATTAGATCAGTTATGACAGAAATTGTGTAGACATGGTGGCAGAAATTGTACTGATAAGTCTGAGTTGCTAACAGAAGAAGATAGAAAGATAGAAATCAGAAGATTGGTTACAGAATATGTATATTTTTGAATAGAAATGGGAGTACATTTCTATGGTGTTCGTAGTGACATTACAACCATTTTCTTTAGATTTTGATATGATATGATTATGATTGACAGATTTCTCAATCTATATCTATCAGTTTGTACCAGATTTCGTACAAACAGAACTAGATGACATAGATCGATGTCAAAGAAATAATCAGATGGATTAGAATATTGAATTAGATGATATCAGATTGTGATTTTGATGGAGTTGTACTTGTGATAGACTCTATCATAAGCTCTCTTGTGCAGATTTATTACAGATTAGCAGGTAGTCAGAGACATTGACAGATAGTCAAGGTGTAATAATCAGATATTGGCAGATATTGGTAGGACTTTAGTGCTGGATGTTAGCACTATTTATCCAGATAGTTCAGCATGAATGGATTTAAGACACCAACGTCGGATGATGACGATTAAGATAATATAGGTCCTTGATTAGGATAAACAGATTGGATAACAATTACTTGTATGGCTTTGTTATAAGCTATAGATTGGTTTATACGGACGTTGTATAGCCAGTAATACGAGATTGATTCTGTCAGAAGGATTGGAGAAGTATTATGACATGGTACTTAGTGAATTCTTATTCCAGATTGGAATCAGAATCAGAAGAAGTAAGAGAATTCAGAATGAAGATTATCCTGTTGTTGAAAACACAGTAAGATTGTCAGTAGGTCAATGAGAATATCTGAAAGACAGAATCTAATATGAGATTGAAATTTCAGAATTGATTCATTGAGATAAGTTTTCTGATTTACCTCTTGTATACGTTTCGTGTTGATATCTGACTTGATTACCTGTGATTTCGAGGACGAAATCGTATCTAAGAGGGGGAGAATTGTAAGGCCCGAGATTTTATCATTTTCATCCGAGATTATTTAATTTACGAATTTTGGAAGTATGAATTAAATTCCATAAATTTTGTGATTAATTAGGATTGAAATGGAATTAAAAAGAGTTTTGAGGGCCAAATTGCAAATAGTGGAAAGTTGAGGGACTAAAGTGAAAATATGGAAACTTTGGTTGGACACTTGTCTTGCCAAGCTTGGCAACGTGTAGCCTTCATCCAATTCATATATTTCAAGCCATGAAAACCGAAATCTCCATGGTTGACACCTCCAAGCTTTCTTGTATCTTAAAAAAAAAAATGGTTGTGCAAGATTCGGCCATCCGATTTTTAATCCGAGCATAGTTTTGAGATCCTCTCGACTAGAGCTACACAAGGACGTAAGTTTTATTACGTTTTGCAGTGTTTTGAAAATATGATGTTGCTAAAATTGCATGGGATTCAGATATGGTGTTTCTACTACCGTAGACAAGGTAGAATTGAAGACAGATTAAAGAACAGACTGTTTCTGTAATTGTTATGATTTTCAGAAGATATTGATTTAGATTAAACACTAGATTTGTATTGTTCTTGCTTGAGGAATAGAGAGATGATTATTTTATGTGTTCTGGATAGATTATCAGTATATATGTGAAGTCAGATCGAAGAAATCATACCGTATGCCTATGTTATGAATCTCAGCATATCTTTAACATTTCTATTTCTTCAAGCCACTTTTCACAATCTGCTGACGTCTCATTTCCCTTCAGAACCGGCGGCTGAAACGACTGGAACCTCTGTAACTGTGTTTCCATCTGAATTTCTGACACGTCTATCTGAGGTTCTGACCTACCTGTCTGATCATATGTAGTACTGCCTCTTTCTGGAATTCTTCTGGGCGGTAGGAATCAGATTGTATTATGTTCAGACATTGATCAGATTTTGTACTGAATTGGGTATTGATCAGAACAGATTGTGTTTTGAGCTGCACATTGATACAGTGTATTTATTCTTGTCATTTCAGATTGAAGATGGACAGACTGGACTTCAAGACTTCGTCTTCCTCAGACGGGGAAGATAAAGGTATAATTCATGTGATATCTGGGAAGATATAACTCAAATCCGATCTTATTTGAGTTTCCCAATAAAATCACATACTAGACTATTATTTATGTTTTGATATGATTGTTTATAGATTTGTTTATAGAACTTGTCTACAAATCTTGCTATGCTTTGTTTACAGATCTTGTGGCATTGCATTAGAATGATTATGTTTGTTTACAGATTGTGTATTCATGCATTAAGATAGGACAGTCTGGAGATCAGGCAGACTTCTAGATGTTCGGCGATATCTCAGCTTAGGGGAAGATCACCGCCCCTATTGTAGATGCGGATACAGATCAGGCCGAAGTCTAGGAATAAGACGTACAACACCTCGATTGGTAGGGTAGGTGACAGACAGTGACGTCTTATTCACAACGGGATCCCTAGAGTTATAGATCGAGTCAAGTCTAGACATGATTGATTAGAACTGCATGCTTATATGGATGTGGCTCCTAGATCATGGGACCCATCATTACTGCTTTCAGTTGGATTAGCATGTTTTATGATTAAGATTGTTTATATTCATGTTTATCTGAATTGAGTTGCATGCTTATTTGATTAATTTCATAGACTATGAAATAGATTGTTTCTATACATGATAGCATGTTTTATGATTTAGTTTGTTTATATACATGCTTACCATGTTTTATACTGGGATTTATTCTCACCGGAGTTATCCGGCTGTTGTCTTGTTTTGTATGTGTGCATGACAACAGGTGGGGCTGGATCAGGGTCGAGATGACGATGAGAGAAGACGAGTTAGCGTGGTGATTCCGGACTTGTAGCAGACTTGGTTTATTACTTGAATTTTAGTAATTGAACCTTAGATTTAGGTTGTACAGTATTGTACTTTTCTACTGAACTGTAGTTTTTATACAGAGATGTATATTGTTTAGATTCCATTACCTTCCGCAGTTACATGTTAAAAAGGAAAAATTTTTAGACCCTGTTTTATCTTAATTGATAATTAAATCCTAAAGATTATTAATAAGACAGATCAGCGTCCGGGTCCCCACATAGATTGAATAATCTGTCAATCATAATCATATCATATCATAATCTAAAGAAAAGGCGGTAATTTCATTACGAAAGCCATAGAAATGTACTCCCATTTCTATTCAGAACTATACAAAATCTGTAATAATCTTCTGATTTCTATCTTTCTATCTTTTCTGTTAGCAATTTAGACATATCAGTACAATTTCTGCCAACATTTCAATACAATTCTGTTATAACTGATCTCATCTGTCTATATCACCACTATCTGTTCGAATATAATACAGTCTCAGTCATCAGACTGAACACTGAATCCATGACTGTAAGCTTCTAACAATATCTGTTCTTTCTGATTCGAACTATTTGATATACACAAATCAGTTAATAACATAAAGTAAAGAGGAAATACCTACCTGGTATTCGGCTCTGACTATCACTATCAATCTTTGCTGTACAATTCTGACACATCTGACATCACAGAATAATCAATCTCATACAAAATACAAAATCACGTATCTGTTACTCTGATCGACACTCTGTTCTGACTATCGATATTGAGTTCTAAATATTCTAATCAGCTTTTTAAACTGCTATCAATTCGAAATCAACTCTGGTTCGGACTGTACAATATAATCTTGATTGTCTACTATCTTTCTCAATCAGGATTCAAAATTTCAACAATTTCTAAGATCAGTTCAAGACTAAAATCAATCTCTCTGATTGGAATCAGATCCGAAGTCTTATCAGAGAAAACATCGAGAACTTTCTTATCATTGGTAAGTCAGCCTATGATAGACTCAACTTCAGTAAATCAACTGAATACATAAGGAGTCATTCTGCTCCTTTCTGTAATAATCGAGTCATAGCTAGTACGAATATCAAAGGAATTCTCAATCTAGAATTCTTATCGTACTATATTCCTCCCGTGGTCATCTCAGGTCTGATTCTTACCATCTTCTGGAATCAATCTAAGGTAGCTTCGTACTTGATCAGCATATCAATATCAGTAATGCAGTTCTAAAATCATAGAACACCAGTACAATACCATCTACCACACAATCTAACTCGATCTCATTCTCATCCGAATGTAGTATACAAGATCTAACAGAAATCAATGGTACAAGATCTTTTCTCAAGGAAAGAAACACTACTACAGTAAATAGGGACTCAACAGATAATGCATGCATCAATGCAAATCTCTCAGAAATAAAAATATGTGAAGCACCGGTATCCCTCAATACATATGCAGGAAAATCAAACAAATCAGTTACCTGCAACATCATCATCTGGTGCTTCCTAAGCCTGTTCCTCGGTCAAAGCAAATACTCTGGCCTGCTGTCTAGGAGGCTGGCCAACTGTCTGGCTTCCTCCTGGCCTCTGTTGTGACTGAGATGGTGCTGGCTGAAATGAAGGAACAGCAGCTGATCGTCTACTCCACTGCGCCGCTGATCCAGATGGTTCGGCTTCCTGGGATCTTTGGGAACCCCTCTGTGGACATACTCTGGCAAAATGTCCCTGTTGCTTGCAGAAGTGGCAGCTACCAAGTACTCCTTGGCATTGCTCAGTGGAATGTCTCCCTCCACAATTTCCGTAGTACACTCCCGTATAACTCTGCTGAGAACCACTAGAGCTAGAAGATCTGCCGCCAGACTTCTTAAATTGCTTTCCTCTAGCTTTCAGAAAATCTTTCGTTCCACCACTGCTACTACCACTCTCAAATCGGGGAAGTGGTTGCTGTGGTCTCGACACTGGAGGAACAGGCCCGCTTCAGCGCCCTTTGCTCTATTCATGGCATCAGCAAAGTTATTGGGTCGCCCTGTGTTCACCAATGTAAAAATATCGGGGTTCAAACCATTGATGAACTGATCGGCAACGGCTTCATCATTTTCAGACACATGAGGAGCAAACTTCAACAAGGTAGAGAACTTGGTCACATATTCTTCAATGTTCAGCTGACCCTGTCTCAAATTGGCAAACTCCGCCCCCTTGTCTTTTCTGTACGATATTGGGAAAAATCTATGATAAAACTCAGTTTTAAATACATCCCAAGTAATAATCGTACCTCGTTGCTCCAAGGCCCTCTTCATTGTAACCCACCAGCTTTGTGCAACATCCAGCAACTGGTGCCCAATCAATTTAATCCGGCGCTCATCACTGTACTCCAGTGAATCAAACAGCAACTCAATGCTACCTAACCAACTCTCACACTCGACTGATGTTTCAGTACCTTTCATAGTGGGTGGTTTGAATGACTGAAACCTCTTCAGCAAGGTTTCCATTGGAGTTGGTGTTACATCCATTGGAGGATTCGATGTACTACCCAGTTCTGGGATTCGTCTAGGAGGCATATCTGAAACTCCAAAAGGATTAGTAATCCAATCCAACACACCTGTTTCAATTCAATCTCTCCTCCGATCATCTTACTGCTGATCGAGAATCAATTCAGATTAGTTTCAAATAATACATATTACAAAATCACATCAGATAAACCAAGTAACATGTATTATATAAAGCAGTAAGCATGCTAGCATTCAAAAGCAGGAAAGAAAACCTCAATCTACCCCGCTCACTAGCCTCTTCTATCTCAATCTCAAGAATCTACAGTTCTAATACCTACAGCTCTGATACCACCTGTTGTGGGGACCCGGACGCTAATCAAGTTCTTAATCATATTTGGGACTAATTAATCAATTATAAAACAGGGTCTAATTTTTTTTTTTTCAAATACAAAGCGGAAACGTAATGTAATTTAATCAAATTACATATTAAACATGAATATACATCTCAGTATAAAAGTACAAGTCATGTACAACATACATTTATTCAATTAGGGTTTAACAGCTAATATCAAGTGTCTAACCCTATTTCTAAACCAAGTCCGGAATCACCACGCTATCTGTCTTCTCTCATCCTCTTCTTGACCCTGATCCAGCCCCACCTGTTGTCATGCACACATACAAAACAAGACAACAGCCGGATAACTCCGGTGAGATATAAATATCCCAGTATAAACAATGTAAACATGCAATCATATAAAAGCATATACGAAAGCATATATAAGACATATTCTTAACCTGTATCAAATCAGAATACATAAATCAATATCAAACATTCAATAATCATGAATGGCATAAACAATGTAAATCAACAGGTCATATCAGACTCAACTCAACCGACGCATCGTCATCAGACTCGACTCCACTGACGCGTCGTCTCAGACTCGACTCAACTCTATCCTAGGGATCCCGATGTCTGGATATAGGTAATTATATCGAATCTCAGTCGATAGGAATGAATCAATCCCTAAACGGCATCGATATAATTCATATATCAGTGTCTGGGCGAATCAGCCGCAGAATTGACGACTCAGTCAATAACCTGACGAATCAGCCAGTAATTAGGCGAATCAGCCAATAACCAGACGAATCAGCCTGGAATTAAGCGAATCAGCTTAGGTTTAGACGAATCAGTCTATGACCCGACGAATCAGCCGGTGACTAGGCGAATCAGCCTATAATAAGACGAATCAGTCAATAACCCGACGAATCAGCCGGTGACTAGGCGAATCAGCCTCTGACTCAACGACTCAGTAATCAATACATACAGTCACTATCTAAGCAAATCAGTCAATGACTAGCGAATCAGCAGTCATTACATGCAGTAGCTATAAATCAATAAAACTATAATCATAAGTCTGATTAATTGCAAATATCAATGCAATAAGTAAAAGTATGTGATTTAGGGAAACTCGAGTCAAACCTCACTCGAGTTGTGCAATCCCAACTCAACATTAATTTATACCTTTCTTTCTGATATTCTGGCTCTGTCGAAGTCTCGAACTCAAAACCTGTCACTATCGATCTGACAAGAACAATATCGAGGAGTATAATATCAATACACCACTCGAATCAAATCTGTTCTGCTCAATACTTAACTTACTTCAATATCGATGGCATAACGGTATAATATCCATATACCCAACCATACCATGTCAATCAGATATTAATTCTAATATCTCCTACTCAATAACAACTCAATTCTGATATCAACTCGAGTCCAAAACTACTCCGAAAATCATAACAATTCCATAATCAGTCCGTTTCTTAATCTGACTTCGATTCTATGATGTCTACTATGTCAAGCACAACATATATGAGTTCCATTCAATTCTGACAATATCATAATTTCAAAGCATGTCAAAACGTAGTAAAACTTACGTCCAGTTGTAGCCTATGTCGCTAGGAACTCGATATCGAAGTCGGATTCAAAATGAGACGGACGGATTTCTCGAAAAAGGCGTAAGGATTTTCTCCTTTCTTCTTCAGACCCTTTTCAATTTCTGCTGAATGATTTTCGAAGGAATTATCATCTATATATATCAGTGCATGCATGTCATGAGGTGTCCTCATTTTCGCACAACACGTCGCACCGCGGGTGCGGTAGGTGTAAGACCGCGGGTGCGCTCATGGTTCGACGATCTTATCTTTTCTGAAATTGCATGACCGCGGGTGCGGTACATGTCAAGACCGCGGGTGCGGTACTGCACCACGGGGGCAGTCCCTGTTAACACCGCGGTTGCGGTGAGGCTTCGGCCTCCTCTTCACAATTTCATTAATATCGACCGCGGGTGCGGTCCTTCTTCAACTGCAGGTGCGGTCTCGCTTCGCATGCCCTCTTACACAATCTCATTTTATCAACTTAAAATCTTGGCATTACTTTTCTCCAGCTAATCCGTTCTGTCTATAATCATTTCAGATTAATCTCAAATTACTGTAATAACATCTCGGGCCTTACATTTCTCCCCCTCTTAGATCTGAGTTCGTCCTCGAACTCGCAAGTAATCAATTCAGATTATCAGAAGAAATGTATACAGAGTTTAAATTAAAAACTCATCTCAATGAATCTGTTCTGAAATTTCAATCTCATATCAAATTCTATCTCTACAACTAGCTCTGATAAAGTCAATCTCGCAACACTGGCTATACATCATCCGTATATGCCAATCTGCAATCTATAACAAAACAATACCATCTGTAGTTGTTATCCTATCTGTTTATCCCAATTGAGAACATAATCAATCTTCATCTTCAATTACCAATCGTTATTATCCAACGTTGGTTTCTTAAATCTGTTCATTCTGAACTATCTTGATAGCTACTGTCATACCATCAATCATAGTTGTTCTATTGACAACTTCAGTTTGTCCATCCGTTTGAGGAGGACAAGTAGTAGAAAACAACAATTTTGTGCCAAGTTTAGCACATAAAGTCTTCCAAAAGTAACTCAAGAATTTAACATCGCGACCAGAAACAATAGTCCTAGGCATGCCATGCAACCTAGCGACTTCTCTAAAGAACAAATCCGCAATGTTTGAAGCATCATCGGTTATATGAAAAGCTATAAAATGTGCCATCTTAGAGAATCTATCCACAACAACGATAATAGAATCTCTCCCTTTCCTAGTTCTAGGCAACCCAAAATAAAGTCCATAGAAATGTCAATCCAAGTTCTTTTTAAGAATAGCACACAAAAGTGTTCCCAAAGTTCTATTGACAACTTCAGTTTGTCCATCCGTTTGAAGATGACAAGTAGTAGAAAAAAACAATTTTGTGCCAAGTTTAGCCCAGAAAGTCTTCAAAAAAGAACTCAAGAATTTAACATCGCGATCAGAAGCAATAGTCCTAGTCAGGCCAAGCAACCTAACGACTTCTCTAAAGAACAAATCCGCAATGTTTGATATGACAAGTTATAAAATGGGCCATTTTAGAGAATCTATCCACAACAACGAAAATAGAATCCCTCCCTTTCTTAGTCCTAGACAACCCAAATAAAGTCCGTAGAAATGTCAATCCAAGTTCTTTTTAATAATAGCGCGCAAAAATGTTCCCAAAGTTCTACTGACAACTTCAGTTTGTCCAACCGTTTGAGGATGAAAAGTAGTAGAAAACAAAAATTTTGTGCCAAGTTTAGCCCAGAAAGTCTTCCAAAAGTAACTCAATAATTTAACATCGCGACCAGAAACAATAGTCCTAGGCATGCCATGCAACCTAGCGACTTCTATAAAGGACAAATCCGCAATGTTTGAAGCATCATCGGTTTTATGACAAGCTATAAAAAGTGTCATCTTAGAGAATCTATCCACAACAACAAAAATAGAATCCCTACCCTTCTTAGTCCTAGGCAACCCAAAATAAAGTCCATACAAATGTCAATCCAAAATCTTTTTAAGAATAGCACACAAAAGTATTCACAAAGTTCTATTGACAACTTCAGTTTGTCCATCCGTTTGAGGATGACAAGTAGTAGAAAACAACAATTTTGTGCCAAGTTTAGCACATAAAGTCTTCCAAAAGTAACTCAAGAATTTAACATCGCGATCAGAAGCAATAGTCCTAGTTAGGCCATGCAACCTAACGACTTCTCTAAAGAACAAATCCGCAATATTTGAAGCATCGTCGATTTTATGACAAGCTATAAAATGTGCCATCTAGAGAATCTAAACACAACAACAAAAATAGAATCCCTCCCTATCTTAGTCCTAGGCAACCCAAAATAAAGTCCATAGAAATGTCAATCAAAGTTCTTTTTAATAATAGCACGCAAAAATGTTCCCAAAGTTCTATTGACAACTTCAGTTTGTCCATCCGTTTGAGGATGACAAGTAGTAGAAAACAACAATTTTGTGCCAAGTTTAGCCCATAAAGTCTTCCAAAAGTAACTCAATAATTTAACATCGCGACCAGAAACAATAGTCCTAGGCATGCCATGCAACCTAGCGACTTCTCTAAAGAACAAATCCGCAATGTTTGAAGCATCATCGGTTATATGACAAGCTATAAATGTGCCATCTTAGAGAATCTATCCACAACGATAATAGAATCCCTCCCTTTCTTAGTCCTAGGCAACCCAAAATAAAGTCCATAGAAATGTCAATCCATGTTCTTTTTAAGAATAGCACGCAAAAGTGTTCCCAAAGTTCTATTGACAACTTCAGTTTGTCCATCCGTTTGAAGATGACAAGTAGTAGAAAACAACAATTTTGTGCCAATTTTAGCCCAGAAAGTCTTCCAAAAGTAACTCAAGAATTTAACATCGCGACCAGAAACAATAGTCCTATGCATGCCATGCAACCTAGCGACTTCTCTAAATAACCAATCCGCAATGTTTGAAGCATCATCGGTTTTATGACAAGCTATAAAATGTGTCATCTTAGAAAATCTATCCACAACAACAAAAATAGAATCCCTCCCCTTCTTAGTCCTAGGTAACCAAAAATAAAGTCCATAGAAATGTCAATCCAAGTTATTTTTAAGAATAGCTCGCAAAAGTGTTTCCAAAGTTCTAGACAACTTCAGTTTGTCCATCCGTTTGAGGAGGACAAGTAGTAGAAAACAACAATTTTGTGCCAAGTTTAGCACATAAAGTCTTCCGAAAGTAACTCAAGAATTTAACATCGCGACCAGAAACAATAGTCCTAGGCATGCCATGCAACCTAGCGACTTCTCTAAAGAACAAATCCGCAATGTTTGAAGCATCATGGGTTTTATGACAAGCTATAAAATGTGCCATCTTAGAGAATCTATCCACAATAACGAAAATAGAATCCCTCCCTTTCTTAGTCCTAGGCAACCCCAAAATAAAGTCCATAGAAATGTCAATCCAAGTTCTTTTTAAGAATAGCACGCAAAAGTTTTCCCAAAGTACTATTGACAACTTCAGTTTGTCCATCCGTTTGAGGATGACAAGTAGTAGAAAACAACAGTTTTGTGCCAAGTTTAGCCCATAAAGTATTACAAAAGTAACTCAAGAATTTAACATCGCGATCAAAAGCAATAGTCCTAGTTATGTCATGCAACCTAACGACTTATCTAAAGAACAAATCCGCAATGTTTGAAGCATCATCGGTTTTATGACAAGCTATAAAATGGGCCATCTTAGAGAATCTATCCACAACAACGAAAATAGAATCCCTCCCTTTCTTAGCTCTAGGCAACCCCAAAATAAAGTCCATAGAAATGTCAATCCAAGTTCTTTTTAAGAATAGCACGCAAAAGTGTTCCCAAAGTACTATTGACAACTTCTGTTTGTCCATCCGTTTGAGGATGACAAGTAGTAGAAAACAACAGTTTTGTCCCAAGTTTAGCCCATAAAGTATTCCAAAAGTAACTCAAGAATTTAACATCGCGATCAAAAGCAATAGTCCTAGTTATGTCATGCAACCTAACGACTTCTCTAAAGAACAAATCCGCAATGTTTGAAGCATCATCGGTTTTATGACAAGCTATAAAATGTGACATCTTAGAGAATCTATCCACAACAACGAAAAATAGAATCTCTCCTTTTCTTAGTCCTTGGCAACCCCAAAATAAGGTCCATAGAAATGTCAATCTAAGTTCTTTTTAAGAATAGCACGCAAAAGTGTTCCCAAAGTTCTATTGACAATTTCAGTTTGTCCATCCGTTTGAGGATGACAAGTAGTAGAAAACAACAATTTTGTGCCAAGTTTAGCCCATAAAGTCTTCCAAAAGTAACTCAAGAATTTAACATCGCGATCAAAAGCAATAGTCCTAGTTATGTCATGCAACCTAACGACTTCTCTAATGAACAAATCCGCGATGTTTGAAGCATCATCGGTTTTATGACAAGCTATAAAATGTGCCATCTTAGAGAATCTATCCACAACAACGAAAATAGAATCCCTCTCTTTCTTAGTCCTAGGCAACCCCAAAATAAAGTCCGTAGAAATGTCAATCCAAGTTTTTTTTAAGAATAGCACGCAAAAATGTTCCCAAAGTTCTATTGACAACTTCAGTTTGTCCATCCGTTTGAGGATGACAAGTAGTAGAAAACAACAATTTTGTGCCAAGTTTAGCCCATAAAGTCTTCCAAAAGTAACTCAATAATTTAACATCGCGACCAGAAACAATAGTCCTAGGCATGCCATGCAACCTAGCGACTTCTCTAAAGAACAAATCCGCAATGTTTGAAGCATCATCGGTTTTATGACAAGCTATAAAATGTGCCATCTTAGAGAATCTATCCACAACAACGATAATAGAATCCCTCCCTTTCTTAGTCCTAGGCAACCCAAAATAAAGACCATAGAAATGTCAATCCAAGTTCTTTTTAAGAATAGCACGCAAAAGTGTTCCCAAAGTACTATTGACAACTTTAGTTTGTCCATCTGTTTGAGGATGACAAGTAGTAGAAAACAACAGTTTTGTGCCAAGTTTAGCCCATAAAGTATTCCAAAAGTAACTCAAGAATTTAACATCGCGATCAAAAGCAATAGTCCTAGTCAGGCCACGCAACCTAACGACTTCTCTAAAGAACAAATCCACAATGTTTGAAGCATCATCGGTTTTATGACAAACTATAAAATGTGACATCTTAGAGAATCTATCCGCAACAACGAAGAATAGAATCTCTCCCTTTCTTAGTCCTAGGCAACCCCAAAATAAAGTCCATAGAAATGTCAATCCAAGTTCTTTTTAAGAATAGCACGCAAAAGTGTTCCCAAAGTTCTATTGACAATTTCAGTTTGTCCATCCGTTTGAGGATGACAAGTAGTAGAAAACAACAATTTTGTGCCAAGTTTAGCCCATAAAGTCTTCCAAAAGTAACTCAAGAATTTAACATCGAACCAGAAAAAATAGTCCTAGGCATGCCACGCAACCTAGCGACTTCTTTAAAGAACAAATCCGCAATGTTTGAAGCATCATCGGTTTTATGACAAGCTATAAAATGTGCCATCTTAGAGAATCTATCCACAACAACAAAAATAGAATCCCTCCCCTTCTTAGTACTAGGCAAACCCAAAATAAAATCCATAGAAATGTCAATCTAAGTTTTTTTAAGAATAGCACGCAAAAGTGTTCTCAAAGTTCTATTGACAACTTCAGTTTGTCCATCCGTTTGAGGAGGACAAGTAGTAGAAAACAACAATTTTGTGCCAAGTTTAGCACATAAAGTCTTCCAAAAGTAACTCAAGAATTTAACATCGCGAACAGAAGCAATAGTCCTAGTCATGCCATGCAACCTAACGACTTCTCTAAAGAACAAATCCGCAATGTTTGAAGCATCATCGGTTTTATGACAAGCTATAAAATGTGCCATCTTAGAGAATCTATCCACAACAACAAAAATAGAATCCCTCCCTATCTTAGTCCTAGGCAACCAAAATAAAGTCCATAGAAATGTCAATCCAAGTTCTTTTTAATAATAGCACGCAAAAGTGTTCCCAAAGTTCTATTGACAACATTAGTTTGTCCATCCGTTTGAGGATGACAAGTAGTAGAAAAAAACAATTTTGTGCCAAGTTTAGCCCAGAAAGTCTTCCAAAAAGAACTCAAGAATTTAACATCGCGATCAGAAGCAATAGTCCTAGTCAGGCCATGCAACCTAACGACTTCTCTAAAGAACAAATACGCAATGTTTGATATGACAAAGTTATAAAATGGGCCATCTTAGAGAATCTATCCACAACAACGAAAATAGAATCCCTCCCTTTCTTAGTCCTAGGCAACCCAAAATAAAGTCCGTAGAAATGTCAATCCAAGTTCTTTTTAATAATAGCACGCAAAAATGTTCCCAAAGTTCTATTGACAACTTCAGTTTGTCCATCCGTTTGAGGATGACAAGTAGTAGAAAACAACAATTTTGTGCCAAGTTTAGCCCAGAAAGTCTTCCAAAAGTAACTCAATAATTTAACATCGCGACCAGAAACAATAGTCCTAGGCATGCCATGCAACCTAGCGACTTCTCTAATGAACAAATCCGCAATGTTTGAAGCATCATCGGTTTTATGACAAGCTGTAAAAAGTGTCATCTTAGAGAATCTATCCACAACAACAAAAATAGAATCCATACCCTTCTTAGTCCTAGGCAACCCAAAATAAAGTCCATACAAATGTCAATCCAAAATCTTTTTAAGAATAGCACGCAAAAGTGTTCCCAAAGTTCTATTGACAACTTCAGTTTGTCCATCCGTTTGAGGATGACAAGTAGTAGAAAACAACAATTTTTTGCCAAGTTTAGCACATAAAGTCTTCCAAAAGTAACTCAAGAATTTAACATCGCGATCAGAAGCAATAGTCCTAGTTAGGCCATGCAACCTAACGACTTCTCTAAAGAACAAATCCGCAATGTTTGAAGCATCATCGATTTTATGACAAGCTATAAAATGTGCCATCTTAGAGAATCTATCCACAACAACAAAAATAGAATCCCTCCCTATCTTAGTCCTAGGCAACCCAAAATAAAGTCCATAGAAATGTCAATCCAAGTTCTTTTTAATAATAGCACGCAAAAATGTTCCCAAAGTTCTATTGACAACTTCAGTTTGTCCATCCGTTTGAGGATGACAAGTATTAAAAAACAACAATTTTGTGCCAAGTTTAGCCCATTAAGTCTTCCAAAAGTAACTCAATAATTTAACATCGCGACCAGAAACAATAGTCCTAGGCATGCCATGCAACCTAGCGACTTCTCTAAAGAACAAATCCGCATTGTTTGAAGCATCATCGGTTATATGACAAGCTATAAAATGTGCCATCTTAGAGAATCTATCCACAACGATAATAGAATCCCTCCCTTTCTTAGTCCTAGGCAACCCAAAATAAAGTCCATAGAAATGTCAATCCAAGTTCTTTTTAAGAATAGCACGCAAAAGTGTTCCCAAAGTTCTATTGACAACTTCAGTTTGTCCATTCGTTTGAGGATGACAAGTAGTAGTAAACAACAATTTTGTGCCAAGTTTAGCCCAGAAAGTCTTCCAAAAGTAACTCAATAATTTAACATCGCGACCAGAAACAATAGTCCTAGGCATGCCATGCAACCTAGCGACTTCTCTAAAGAACAAATCTACAATGTTTGAAGCATCATCGGTTTTATGACAAGCTATAAAATGTGTCATCTTAGAGAATCTATGTAATAGCCGAGCCCGGTGTACGGTACGATTTAAGTTTCGTTTGTTATTTGGGATATTTGATTAGATGTTCAGAGTTGTATTTTTGGGCTATAGTATTGTTAGTTTTATTGTCTTGAGGTATTAGATGATGTTGGTTGTTCGTTTCAGCGTTTCGGTTTGATTTTTGTTGCATGGGAATAGTGTTTTGCCGTGAGCACACCGCACCCGCGGCGTTGTAGTGACCGCCCCCGCGGTGGAGACCGCACCCGCGCTGTTTGCAGTGCCGCACCCGCGCTGTTCGAGTTCCAGATTTTTTTGAGATGCCGTAGCCATTGCGCACCCGCGGTCCTTGTGTTGGCGCACCCGCGGTGAAGGTATGGGCGAGATATTTAGTCGATTTTGGAGTGGTTGGCCATCACTTTTCCTTTTTCTTTCCTTCTCATTTTCGCATTTCTCTCCATTGCAAGGGTTTTTGGTCATTTCTTTCACTTCCTATCTTCGATTCAAGCGTTTGTTTGGAATTTCGACTTGAGATCGACGTTCTCCTTGGTGCTAGGAAGCTTGGGTAAGCTTTTGGTGCGATTCTGTTAAGGTTGTAAATTAAGAGTTGTTTAGGTTGGTTGTTTATGTGGATTTATGGATTATTTAGCTTGTAATCTTGGATATTTAGTTGATATTGGTGTTATTTGTGGATTATTTGTTGTAGGTGGTGATCAAGAGCTAAGTTGAGGTGTTTGTTGTGGTTTGTAAGTGGAATTTCATCCTTTTTGCTCACATGATATTATATGTATTGTGTTTTAAAGATTTTAAAGTGATATTCCCTTCCATTGATCCATTGTTATGTATTGATTTCATTGATTATCTATTGGAGGTATTGTATACCTCACTATTGTTAAAAGGGAATACAAGAGAAAATATGAGATTGTGAAAGGACGGCCTTAAATGCTATTCAGAGTTTAAATGTTTTCGGATTGATAAATACATAGTCAGAGATTGCATGCAATATTAGATGATCATCGCCCAGAGGCTTATATCCCTCAGAGTTATCGGTATTAATATCGATTTGGGATACGAGCAACCCCAGAGCAGAGATACTATTGATATCAATCCCCAGAGCAAAAGAGAAATACCATCATATTTTATGCTATTGCTATATTATTGATAATCAGAGTTTACAGTTCAGAGTTGATGGTATTTATGATTTCAAAGAGATGTTTTACAGAGTTATTGTTCATTGATTATATAAGAGTTCCACTTGCTGAGATTTATTCTCATTCCAGTTATTTTCATGTGATGCAGATCAGAGTTGTGACCCGGGACGTTGACTGTGGATTGGGGGTCATATGCATACACCGTTGGAAGGAGGATTTTGGCATGATCATAGGAATGATGTTTTGTTTTTGTTATGTCATTTAAATGATCATGTATTTATTTTGTAAAGATATTTGATGAAATGTATTTTGAAACTCCTTCCGTATATTTTAAAGAGAAAATTTTATTTCCGCTGCGTATTTATTTTAAAAGAGGTCAGGGTGTCACATTTAGTGGTATCAGAGCGGTGTTCTTCGGACCAATGCATATGACTTCGTCTACTTTCAACTGTCCGGGTATGTTTTCTTTGCATCTATCTATTGTTATGTATTGATTTGTATCTTGTGAGCATTGTAGAGTAGAGGATGCCTCCTAAGCGTAAGGCGTCAGAGGGGGAGGATAGTTCGTCCTCGAGAGTTGTCGACGAGTTCGGCAAGTTACTGAAGGAGCAGGCTAAGGTTCACAGTGAGCAGATCCAGCAGTTGCTTAGACTGCAAGGAGCAGGCCAGGGCAGAGGCCAAGGTAGGGGGCAGGTTGCTCCAGTAGCAGTTGGTTCTGATGCTATCTTTTCTGCGTTTAAGAGGATGGATCCACCCGAGTTTCCAGGCAGCTCCGATCCTTTAGCTGCAGTAGAGTGGGTCAAGGCTTTGGAGGCGATTTTTGATCATCTCCACTATGAGGACAGAGACCGTATCAGTTGTGCTGTTTTCATGCTGGTTAAAGCTGCACGTTTGTGGTGGAATGCGACCAAGGTTGGCATTGATGTTTCTACTTTGAAGTGGTCTGAGTTTACTGAGCTTTTCTACGACAAGTACTTTCCTGATGCACTGCGAGCGAGGAAGGTCACAGAGTTCTTGGAGCTTCGTCAGGGGAGCTTGAATGTGGACGAGTATATTCTCAGGTTCGAGGAGGGTTGCCTTTTTGCTCCGTACATTGCTACCAGTGATAAAGATAAAGGCGCTCACTTCATTCGAGGCCTTAGAGCGGAGATCAGGCGTGATATCAATATGTCCAAGGCTGTTACTTTCAAGGAGATTGTGTCCAAGGCGTTGCTAGCAGAGCAGGACGAGAAGGATATCGCCAGGGAAAGACAGGCGAGGCACCAGGCTAATGTTCAAAGAGGCCAGAGTTCAGGTCAGCGTGGCAGAGATCGATTCAAGGGGAAGGGCAAGGTGGATCAGAGTCCTAGGCCACCGTCAGTGCCAGTTGCTCCGTCTGATTCTGAGAGATCTTTGTGTCCCAAGTGTGGCAGACCTCATCGTGGAGAGTGTAGATTTGGCACTCGTTCTTGTTATTGTTGTGGCATGCCAGGCCATATTTCCAGAGATTGTCCTAGGGGAGCTAGCCAGGAGAAGGTGCAGGGTCGTATCTTTTCGATGACTAAGGAAGGTATTAATCGTAATTCTTCTGTAATCTCTAGTTCCATTTTAATTTCAGGCAGAGTAGCTACTACTTTGATTGATACTGGTGCTACTCATTCTTTTATGTCTGAATTGTTTTTGAGATCTTTGGGTATAGTTCCTTCTGTTATTCCCCTCCAGCTTAGTGTTGTTTTGCCTTCGGGAGATGTTTTGTGCCCGACTTCCATAGTGTATGCGTGCCCCGTTCGTTTTGTTGATCGAGAGGTCTTTGCTGATTTGATTGTGATCCCGATGGTTGCCTTTGATGTTATTCTTGGCATGGATTGGCTGTCGACCTATCGTGCTGTTATTGATTGCGTTGCTAAGACGGTGACTTTTGCAGATGATGGCCAGGGAGGAGTTCTCGCCAGCTCAGGTACTTCGCTGGTCCTTCCTTTTATTTCGTGTCTTGATGCTGAGAGGCTATTGTGTAGAGGTTGTGATGTTTTTCTGGCATCTGTTGTGGATATGGATAGACTGATTAAGTTGAATATTGATGATATTGATGTGGTGAGGGAGTTTGCTGATGGATTTGCAGAGAGAGGATATTGATCTGGTGATTCCAGGCACCATTGCTCGTCTTTCAGCGTTAGTTATTCGATCTTCATTGACGGACAGGATTCGTAGAGAGCAGTCGACTGATGTTCAGTTGACAGAGTTGAGAGATAGAGCAGAGATTAGAGGTAATTCAGAGTTTGCCTTGAATGGTGATGGTTTGGTGACTTTCAGAGGTCGTATTTGTGTTCCTGTTGGCGATGATATTCGTAGAGATATTCTGACAGAGGCTCATACCGCGCCGTATTCGATTCATCCAGGCAGTACGAAGATGTATCAGGATCTTCGTCGACTCTACTGGTGGCCAGGTATGAAGAAGGATGTTGCCGTGTTCATTTCTCAGTGCCTTACTTGTCAGCAGGTGAAGATTGAGCACCAGAGACCTGCTGGGACATTGTTGTCGTTGCCGATTCCTCAGTGGAAGTGGGAGCATATTACGATGGATTTCGTGACTGGTCTTCCCAGAGTGCGGAGAGGTTTCAATTCTATTTGGGTTATCGTTGATAGATTGACTAAGTCAGCGCACTTTCTTCCAGTCAAGACGACGTATTCGATGAACCAGTATGCCAAGGACTACATAGCAGAGATTGTCAGACTTCATGGTGTTCCTGTGTCGATCGTGTCTGATCGTGACCCTAGATTTACTTCAGAGTTTTGGAAGAGTTTGCACAGAGCTATGGGTTCGCGGTTAGCGTTCAGTACAGCCTATCATCCTCAGAGTGATGGTCAGTCAGAGAGAGTCATTCAGATTCTTGAGGATATGCTCAGAGCGTGTACTATAGACTTTCCAGGTAGCTGGGATTCTTTGTTGCCTTTGGCTGAGTTCACTTATAATAATAGCTACCAGGCGACGATTGGCATGGCACCGTATGAGGCACTTTATGGCAGGAAGTGCAGGTCTCCCTTGTATTGGGACGAGGTTGGTGAGAGGAAGATGTTGGGACCAGAGTTGGTCCAGCAGACTGCTGATGTTGTTGCTGTTATCAGAGAAAGGATGAAGACTGCCCAGTCCAGACAGAAGAGCTATGCAGATGTTCGTCGCAGACCTTTGCAGTTCGAGATTGGCGACCACGTGTTTCTGAAGATAGCACCTCTCAAGGGTGTGATGAGATTTGGTAAGAAGGGCAAGTTGAGTCCTAGATTTATTGGTCCATTCGAGATTTTGGACAGAGTTGGTGACAGAGCCTACAGATTAGCCCTACCTCCAGATCTTGACAGAGTTCATAATGTGTTTCACGTCTCGATGCTCAGGAAGTATGTTGCAGATCCTTCCCATGTTCTACGCCATGAGCCATTGGACTTGACGCCGAATTTGACATATCAAGAGATTCCGATTCAGATTTTGGATCGCACAGTTAGAGTTCTGAGGAACAAAGAGATCGGCATTGTCAAAGTTCTTTGGAGGAACCATTTGTTAGAGGAGGCTACGTGGGAACCAGAGGATGAGATGAGAGAGAAGTATCCTGAGTTGTTCGTGCCGTGACGTCAATTTCGCGGACGAAATTCCCTTAAGGGGGGGAGATTGTAATAGCCGAGCCCGGTGTACGATACGATTTAAGTTTCGTTTGTTATTTGGGATATTTGATTAGATGTTCAGAGTTGTATTTTTGGGCTATAGTATTGTTAGTTTTATTGTCTTGAGGTATTAGATGATGTTGGTTGTTCGTTTCAGCGTTTCGGTTTGATTTTTGTTGCATGGGAATAGTGTTTTGCCGTGAGCACACCGCACCCGCGGCGTTGTAGTGACCGCCCCCGCGGTGGAGACCGCACCCGCGCTGTTTGCAGTGCCGCACCCGCGCTGTTCGAGTTCCAGATTTTTTTGAGATGCCGTAGCCATTGCGCACCCGCGGTCCTTGTGTTGGCGCACCCGCGGTGAAGGTATGGGCGAGATATTTAGTCGATTTTGGAGTGGTTGGCCATCACTTTTCCTTTTTCTTTCCTTCTCATTTTCGCATTTCTCTCCATTGCAAGGGTTTTTGGTCATTTCTTTCACTTCCTATCTTCGATTCAAGCGTTTGTTTGGAATTTCGACTTGAGATCGACGTTCTCCTTGGTGCTAGGAAGCTTGGGTAAGCTTTTGGTGCGATTCTGTTAAGGTTGTAAATTAAGAGTTGTTTAGGTTGGTTGTTTATGTGGATTTATGGATTATTTAGCTTGTAATCTTGGATATTTAGTTGATATTGGTGTTATTTGTGGATTATTTGTTGTAGGTGGTGATCAAGAGCTAAGTTGAGGTGTTTGTTGTGGTTTGTAAGTGGAATTTCATCCTTTTTGCTCACATGATATTATATGTATTGTGTTTTAAAGATTTTAAAGTGATATTCCCTTCCATTGATCCATTGTTATGTATTGATTTCATTGATTATCTATTGGAGGTATTGTATACCTCACTATTGTTAAAAGGGAATACAAGAGAAAATATGAGATTGTGAAAGGACGGCCTTAAATGCTATTCAGAGTTTAAATGTTTTCGGATTGATAAATACATAGTCAGAGATTGCATGCAATATTAGATGATCATCGCCCAGAGGCTTATATCCCTCAGAGTTATCGGTATTAATATCGATTTGGGATACGAGCAACCCCAGAGCAGAGATACTATTGATATCAATCCCCAGAGCAAAAGAGAAATACCATCATATTTTATGCTATTGCTATATTATTGATAATCAGAGTTTACAGTTCAGAGTTGATGGTATTTATGATTTCAAAGAGATGTTTTACAGAGTTATTGTTCATTGATTATATAAGAGTTCCACTTGCTGAGATTTATTGTAGTAGCCCGAATTCCAAATTAGGTAATTAACGGAGTAATGGTGATTAAGAAGGTTTAATGTGTAATTTTGACCGAGTCATGATCGGACGGACCGAAGATGGTTCAGAAGCACCGAAGAGTTCGGAAGGTCCGAAGTGAGTTCGTTGGATCCGATCATTAGGTGTCAAGAGTTGATCGACACGTGGGAGTTCGGACGTTCCGAAGTGTAGGTTCGGTGGATCCGATCATGAGGTGTCAAGAGAAGCTGGACACGTGCATGTTCGGACGGTCCGAGGTGTATGATCGGAGGATCCGATCATGAGCTGTCAAGAGCCAATGGACACGTAGCGTTCGGACGTTCCGAAGTGGTGTTCGGAGGATCCGAACATGGCCTATAAATAGTGCTCGGATTTCTCATTTGTGACTTGCCATTCCTTGAGTTAAGTCTCCTCTTTGAGAGTTTTGGAAGGATTCTAGGGCTAGTTGTTGTTCGAGCGATAGCCAAGAGCTGCCGGGATTGGTAGCATAGCAGCGCCGGAGTTTCGAGGCAATCGACATCAAAGGGCTGTCGACGGACGAAGGTAAACCCTAAACCTTTGGTAGTAATAGGGAGTACTGGTTTTGCTAGCCGAGCATGGTAGTATTGTTCATTGGGTATGCTTTTGATGAATAGGCTTGGATTAGACCTGTTGTCTGGTTGTTCCAGTGGATTAGGATTGCTGTGATAGAGGTACGAAAGTACTATCCGAGATATCCTGGTTGAGTATACATTCATATATGTGTTGCATGAGTATTTGCTGCATTGATATATGTCATATGATGCATGCTATTATGTCACGGTTATTACTGCACGTTGCATTTCATGTTGAGCCGTATCTTCTTCGAGATAGCCTTTACTGTTGAGCTGTATCTCTTTCGAGATAAGCTATATCTTGGGGCCGCTCAGCCCTGTCTTGTGGACGCATGGACACCGAGAGTACACAGTGGCCGACGGGTCGGGAGGGCTTCGGTGGTCCGGGACATTTTAGGTCCACGTCCGTCTTGTAGTGGATGCAGTGACCCAGAGGTGTACCGCGCGGCACTATCCACTTGGCGCCTCTAGACTGAGCATTGTTGAGATCCTTTCCTTTGTGACTCCTGTTTCTTGACTACCCCGGTATCATGATCATAGCATGTGCATTTCATATAGGTCTGTATACTCATACTTTTGTACTGGGCGTTCTTATCGCTCACGTCCTCGGTTTTGTTTATTCTTGGACACCCCATTCCCTCGGGGCAGGCCTCAGGTTGGACAGCTCAGGAGGAGCAGGAGGAGGACGTTGAGTAGCTGGTTGGTTTAGTTTATCGGTATTGTTTTGATTCGATATGGTTGTATTGGGTATTTTTATTTTGAGTTATTCTAGACTTCGATTGGGTTGTATAACCATTATTTTGTTGACTTTTCCGCTGTTATCTCTGATTATTGTTAATTAGGTTAATTGCATGCTTAGTTCTTGCTTAGTAGGTGATTCTGGAACGGGTCACTACATTTATGGTATCAGAGCATGCGTACGATTTTGGGATATAGATTCTGTTTTGGGATTTCCGTTGACCATTTTACCATTTTCCCTATTCTATGTTGTAGCAATGGCTGACCACTTTGGTGATGAGAGTAGTCAGGGAAGTGTAGGTCGTTGGGGTGACCAGGACGATTTGTTAAGCGTCATAAGTTACCGCATGTTTTTCTAGACGTCATTCTTTCCATTTCTACTCCGATGGGTCATTCGGTTTTAGCCAAGCGTCTAGTGATGGGTTGTCCCTTAGATTTGGAGAGTAATGATGTTGTTATTTTCGTTTTGTTCATTCTCTAAGCCTGATTTCGAGGACGAAATCGTTTTAAGGGGGGGAGAATGTAGTAGCCCGAATTCCAAATTAGGTAATTAACGGAGTAATGGTGATTAAGAAGGTTTAATGTGTAATTTTGACCGAGTCATGATCGGACGGACCGAAGATGGTTCAGAAGCACCGAAGAGTTCGGAAGGTCCGAAGTGAGTTCGTTGGATCCGATCATTAGGTGTCAAGAGTTGATCGACACGTGGGAGTTCGGACGTTCCGAAGTGTAGGTTCGGTGGATCCGATCATGAGGTGTCAAGAGAAGCTGGACACGTGCATGTTCGGACGGTCCGAGGTGTATGATCGGAGGATCCGATCATGAGCTGTCAAGAGCCAATGGACACGTAGCGTTCGGACGTTCCGAAGTGGTGTTCGGAGGATCCGAACATGGCCTATAAATAGTGCTCGGATTTCTCATTTGTGACTTGCCATTCCTTGAGTTAAGTCTCCTCTTTGAGAGTTTTGGAAGGATTCTAGGGCTAGTTGTTGTTCGAGCGATAGCCAAGAGCTGCCGGGATTGGTAGCATAGCAGCGCCGGAGTTTCGAGGCAATCGACATCAAAGGGCTGTCGACGGACGAAGGTAAACCCTAAACCTTTGGTAGTAATAGGGAGTACTGGTTTTGCTAGCCGAGCATGGTAGTATTGTTCATTGGGTATGCTTTTGATGAATAGGCTTGGATTAGACCTGTTGTCTGGTTGTTCCAGTGGATTAGGATTGCTGTGATAGAGGTACGAAAGTACTATCCGAGATATCCTGGTTGAGTATACATTCATATATGTGTTGCATGAGTATTTGCTGCATTGATATATGTCATATGATGCATGCTATTATGTCACGGTTATTACTGCACGTTGCATTTCATGTTGAGCCGTATCTTCTTCGAGATAGCCTTTACTGTTGAGCTGTATCTCTTTCGAGATAAGCTATATCTTGGGGCCGCTCAGCCCTGTCTTGTGGACGCATGGACACCGAGAGTACACAGTGGCCGACGGGTCGGGAGGGCTTCGGTGGTCCGGGACATTTTAGGTCCACGTCCGTCTTGTAGTGGATGCAGTGACCCAGAGGTGTACCGCGCGGCACTATCCACTTGGCGCCTCTAGACTGAGCATTGTTGAGATCCTTTCCTTTGTGACTCCTGTTTCTTGACTACCCCGGTATCATGATCATAGCATGTGCATTTCATATAGGTCTGTATACTCATACTTTTGTACTGGGCGTTCTTATCGCTCACGTCCTCGGTTTTGTTTATTCTTGGACACCCCATTCCCTCGGGGCAGGCCTCAGGTTGGACAGCTCAGGAGGAGCAGGAGGAGGACGTTGAGTAGCTGGTTGGTTTAGTTTATCGGTATTGTTTTGATTCGATATGGTTGTATTGGGTATTTTTATTTTGAGTTATTCTAGACTTCGATTGGGTTGTATAACCATTATTTTGTTGACTTTTCCGCTGTTATCTCTGATTATTGTTAATTAGGTTAATTGCATGCTTAGTTCTTGCTTAGTAGGTGATTCTGGAACGGGTCACTACATTTATGGTATCAGAGCATGCGTACGATTTTGGGATATAGATTCTGTTTTGGGATTTCCGTTGACCATTTTACCATTTTCCCTATTCTATGTTGTAGCAATGGCTGACCACTTTGGTGATGAGAGTAGTCAGGGAAGTGTAGGTCGTTGGGGTGACCAGGACGATTTGTTAAGCGTCATAAGTTACCGCATGTTTTTCTAGACGTCATTCTTTCCATTTCTACTCCGATGGGTCATTCGGTTTTAGCCAAGCGTCTAGTGATGGGTTGTCCCTTAGATTTGGAGAGTAATGATGTTGTTATTTTCGTTTTGTTCATTCTCTAAGCCTGATTTCGAGGACGAAATCGTTTTAAGGGGGGGAGAATGTAGTAGCCCGAATTCCAAATTAGGTAATTAACGGAGTAATGGTGATTAAGAAGGTTTAATGTGTAATTTTGACCGAGTCATGATCGGACGGACCGAAGATGGTTCAGAAGCACCGAAGAGTTCGGAAGGTCCGAAGTGAGTTCGTTGGATCCGATCATTAGGTGTCAAGAGTTGATCGACACGTGGGAGTTCGGACGTTCCGAAGTGTAGGTTCGGTGGATCCGATCATGAGGTGTCAAGAGAAGCTGGACACGTGCATGTTCGGACGGTCCGAGGTGTATGATCGGAGGATCCGATCATGAGCTGTCAAGAGCCAATGGACACGTAGCGTTCGGACGTTCCGAAGTGGTGTTCGGAGGATCCGAACATGGCCTATAAATAGTGCTCGGATTTCTCATTTGTGACTTGCCATTCCTTGAGTTAAGTCTCCTCTTTGAGAGTTTTGGAAGGATTCTAGGGCTAGTTGTTGTTCGAGCGATAGCCAAGAGCTGCCGGGATTGGTAGCATAGCAGCGCCGGAGTTTCGAGGCAATCGACATCAAAGGGCTGTCGACGGACGAAGGTAAACCCTAAACCTTTGGTAGTAATAGGGAGTACTGGTTTTGCTAGCCGAGCATGGTAGTATTGTTCATTGGGTATGCTTTTGATGAATAGGCTTGGATTAGACCTGTTGTCTGGTTGTTCCAGTGGATTAGGATTGCTGTGATAGAGGTACGAAAGTACTATCCGAGATATCCTGGTTGAGTATACATTCATATATGTGTTGCATGAGTATTTGCTGCATTGATATATGTCATATGATGCATGCTATTATGTCACGGTTATTACTGCACGTTGCATTTCATGTTGAGCCGTATCTTCTTCGAGATAGCCTTTACTGTTGAGCTGTATCTCTTTCGAGATAAGCTATATCTTGGGGCCGCTCAGCCCTGTCTTGTGGACGCATGGACACCGAGAGTACACAGTGGCCGACGGGTCGGGAGGGCTTCGGTGGTCCGGGACATTTTAGGTCCACGTCCGTCTTGTAGTGGATGCAGTGACCCAGAGGTGTACCGCGCGGCACTATCCACTTGGCGCCTCTAGACTGAGCATTGTTGAGATCCTTTCCTTTGTGACTCCTGTTTCTTGACTACCCCGGTATCATGATCATAGCATGTGCATTTCATATAGGTCTGTATACTCATACTTTTGTACTGGGCGTTCTTATCGCTCACGTCCTCGGTTTTGTTTATTCTTGGACACCCCATTCCCTCGGGGCAGGCCTCAGGTTGGACAGCTCAGGAGGAGCAGGAGGAGGACGTTGAGTAGCTGGTTGGTTTAGTTTATCGGTATTGTTTTGATTCGATATGGTTGTATTGGGTATTTTTATTTTGAGTTATTCTAGACTTCGATTGGGTTGTATAACCATTATTTTGTTGACTTTTCCGCTGTTATCTCTGATTATTGTTAATTAGGTTAATTGCATGCTTAGTTCTTGCTTAGTAGGTGATTCTGGAACGGGTCACTACATTTATGGTATCAGAGCATGCGTACGATTTTGGGATATAGATTCTGTTTTGGGATTTCCGTTGACCATTTTACCATTTTCCCTATTCTATGTTGTAGCAATGGCTGACCACTTTGGTGATGAGAGTAGTCAGGGAAGTGTAGGTCGTTGGGGTGACCAGGACGATTTGTTAAGCGTCATAAGTTACCGCATGTTTTTCTAGACGTCATTCTTTCCATTTCTACTCCGATGGGTCATTCGGTTTTAGCCAAGCGTCTAGTGATGGGTTGTCCCTTAGATTTGGAGAGTAATGATGTTGTTATTTTCGTTTTGTTCATTCTCTAAGCCTGATTTCGAGGACGAAATCGTTTTAAGGGGGGGAGAATGTAGTAGCCCGAATTCCAAATTAGGTAATTAACGGAGTAATGGTGATTAAGAAGGTTTAATGTGTAATTTTGACCGAGTCATGATCGGACGGACCGAAGATGGTTCAGAAGCACCGAAGAGTTCGGAAGGTCCGAAGTGAGTTCGTTGGATCCGATCATTAGGTGTCAAGAGTTGATCGACACGTGGGAGTTCGGACGTTCCGAAGTGTAGGTTCGGTGGATCCGATCATGAGGTGTCAAGAGAAGCTGGACACGTGCATGTTCGGACGGTCCGAGGTGTATGATCGGAGGATCCGATCATGAGCTGTCAAGAGCCAATGGACACGTAGCGTTCGGACGTTCCGAAGTGGTGTTCGGAGGATCCGAACATGGCCTATAAATAGTGCTCGGATTTCTCATTTGTGACTTGCCATTCCTTGAGTTAAGTCTCCTCTTTGAGAGTTTTGGAAGGATTCTAGGGCTAGTTGTTGTTCGAGCGATAGCCAAGAGCTGCCGGGATTGGTAGCATAGCAGCGCCGGAGTTTCGAGGCAATCGACATCAAAGGGCTGTCGACGGACGAAGGTAAACCCTAAACCTTTGGTAGTAATAGGGAGTACTGGTTTTGCTAGCCGAGCATGGTAGTATTGTTCATTGGGTATGCTTTTGATGAATAGGCTTGGATTAGACCTGTTGTCTGGTTGTTCCAGTGGATTAGGATTGCTGTGATAGAGGTACGAAAGTACTATCCGAGATATCCTGGTTGAGTATACATTCATATATGTGTTGCATGAGTATTTGCTGCATTGATATATGTCATATGATGCATGCTATTATGTCACGGTTATTACTGCACGTTGCATTTCATGTTGAGCCGTATCTTCTTCGAGATAGCCTTTACTGTTGAGCTGTATCTCTTTCGAGATAAGCTATATCTTGGGGCCGCTCAGCCCTGTCTTGTGGACGCATGGACACCGAGAGTACACAGTGGCCGACGGGTCGGGAGGGCTTCGGTGGTCCGGGACATTTTAGGTCCACGTCCGTCTTGTAGTGGATGCAGTGACCCAGAGGTGTACCGCGCGGCACTATCCACTTGGCGCCTCTAGACTGAGCATTGTTGAGATCCTTTCCTTTGTGACTCCTGTTTCTTGACTACCCCGGTATCATGATCATAGCATGTGCATTTCATATAGGTCTGTATACTCATACTTTTGTACTGGGCGTTCTTATCGCTCACGTCCTCGGTTTTGTTTATTCTTGGACACCCCATTCCCTCGGGGCAGGCCTCAGGTTGGACAGCTCAGGAGGAGCAGGAGGAGGACGTTGAGTAGCTGGTTGGTTTAGTTTATCGGTATTGTTTTGATTCGATATGGTTGTATTGGGTATTTTTATTTTGAGTTATTCTAGACTTCGATTGGGTTGTATAACCATTATTTTGTTGACTTTTCCGCTGTTATCTCTGATTATTGTTAATTAGGTTAATTGCATGCTTAGTTCTTGCTTAGTAGGTGATTCTGGAACGGGTCACTACATTTATTCTCATTCCAGTTATTTTCATGTGATGCAGATCAGAGTTGTGACCCGGGACGTTGACTGTGGATTGGGGGTCATATGCATACACCGTTGGAAGGAGGATTTTGGCATGATCATAGGAATGATGTTTTGTTTTTGTTATGTCATTTAAATGATCATGTATTTATTTTGTAAAGATATTTGATGAAATGTATTTTGAAACTCCTTCCGTATATTTTAAAGAGAAAATTTTATTTCCGCTGCGTATTTATTTTAAAAGAGGTCAGGGTGTCACAATCTATCCACAACAACAAAAATAGAATCCCTCCCCTTCTTAGTCCTAGGAAACCCAAAATAAAGTCCATAGAAATGTCAATCCAAGTTCTTTTTAAGAATAGCACGCAAAAGTGTTCCCAAAGTTCTATTTACAACTTCAGTTTGTCCATCCGTTTGAGGAGGACAAGTAGTACAAAACAACAATTTTGTGCCAAGTTTAGCACATAAAGTCTTCCAAAAGTAACTCAAGAATTTAACATCGCGATCAAAAGCAATAGTCCTAGTTATGTCAGGCCACGCAAACTAACGACTTCTCTAAAGAACAAATCCGCAATGTTTGAAGCATCATCGGTTTTATGACAAGCTATAAAATGTGACATCTTAGAGAATCTATCCACAACAACGAAAAATAGAATCTCTCCTTTTCTTAGTCCTAGGCAACCCCAAAATAAGGTCCATAGAAATGTCAATCCAGGTTCTTTTTAAGAATAGCACGCAAAAGTGTTCCCAAAGTTCTATTGACAATTTCAGTTTGCCCATCCGTTTGAGGATGAAAAGTAGTAGAAAACAACAATTTTGTGCCAAGTTTAGCCCATAAAGTCTTCCAAAAGTAACTCAAGAATTTAACATCGCGATCAAAAGCAATAGTCCTAGTTATGTCATGCAACCTAACGACTTCTCTAATGAACAAATCCGCGATGTTTGAAGCATCATCGGTTTTATGACAAGCTATAAAATGTGCCAACTTAGAGAATCTATCCACAACAACGAAAATAGAATCCCTCTCTTTCTTAGTCCTAGGTAACCCCAAAATAAAGTCCATAGAAATGTCAATCCAAGTTTTTTTTAAGAATAGCACGCAAAAATGTTCCCAAAGTTCTATTGACAACTTCAGTTTGTCCATCCGTTTGAGGATGACAAGTAGTAGAAAACAACAATTTTGTGCCAAGTTTAGCCCATAAAGTCTTCGAAAAGTAACTCAATAATTTAACATCGCGACCAGAAACAATAGTCCTAGGCATGCCATGCAACCTAGCGACTTCTCAAAAGAACAAATCCGCAATGTTTGAAGCATCATCGGTTTTATGACAAGCTATAAAATGTGCCATCTTAGAGAATCTATCCACAACAACGATAATAGAATCCCTCCCTTTCTTAGTCCTAGGCAACCCAAAATAAAGTCCATAGAAATGTCAATCCAAGTTCTTTTTAAGAATAGCACGCAAAAGTGTTCCCAAAGTACTATTGACAACTTTAGTTTGTCCATCCGTTTGAGGATGACAAGTAGTAGAAAACAACAGTTTTGTGCCAAGTTTAGCACATAAAGTCTTCCAAAAGTAACTCAAGAATTTAACATCGCGATCAGAAGCAATAGTCCTAGTCATGCCATGCAACCTAACGACTTCTCTAAAGAACAAATCCACAATGTTTGAAGCATCATCGGTTTTATGACAAGCTATAAAATGTGACATCTTAGAGAATCTATCCACAACAACGAAGAATAGAATCTCTCCCTTTCTTAGTCCTAGGCAACCCCAAAATAAAGTCCATAGAAATGTCAATCCAAGTTCTTTTTAAGAATAGCACGCAAAAGTGTTCCCAAAGTTCTATTGACAATTTCAGTTTGTCCATCCGTTTGAGGATGACAAGTAGTAGAAAACAACAATTTTGTGCAAAGTTTAGCCCATAAAGTCTTCCAAAAGTAACTCAAGAATTTAACATCGAACCAGAAAAAATAGTCCTAGGCATGCCACGCAACCTAGCGACTTCTTTAAAGAACAAATCCGCAATGTTTGAAGCATCATCGGTTTTATGACAAGCTATAAAATGTGCCATCTTAGAGAATCTATCCACAACAATAAAAATAGAATCCCTCCCTTTCTTAGTACTAGGCAAACCCAAAATAAAATCCATAGAAATGTCAATCCAAGTTCTTTTTAAGAATAGCACGCAAAAGTGTTCCCAAAGTTCTATTGACAACTTCAGTTTGTCCATCCGTTTGAGGAGGACAAGTAGTAGAAAACAACAATTTTGTGCCAAGTTTAGCACATAAAGTCTTCCAAAAGTAACTCAAGAAATTAACATCGCGAACAGAAGCAATAGTCCTAGTCATGCCATGCAACCTAACGACTTCTCTAAAGAACAAATCCGCAATGTTTGAAGCATCATCGGTTTTATGACAAGCTATAAAATGTGCCATCTTAGAGAATCTATCCACAACAACAAAAATAGAATCCATCCCTATCTTAGTCCTAGGCAACCAAAAATAAAGTCCATAGAAATGTCAATCCAAGTTCTTTTTAATAATAGCACGCAAAAGTGTTCCCGAAGTTCTATTGACAACTTTAGTTTGTCCATCCGTTTGAAGATGACAAGTAGTAGAAAAAAACAATTTTGTGCCAAGTTTAGCCCAGAAAGTCTTCCAAAAAGAACTCAAGAATTTAACATCGCGATCAGAAGCAATAGTCCTAGTCAGGCCATGCAACCTAACGACTTCTCTAAAGAACAAATCCGCAATGTTTGATATGACAAGTTATAAAATGGGCCATCTTAGAGAATCTATCCACAACAACGAAAATAGAATCCCTCCCTTTCTTAGTCCTAGGCAACCCAAAATAAAGTCCGTAGAAATGTCAACCCAAGTTCTTATTAATAATAGCACGCAAAAATGTTCCCAAAGTTCTATTGACAACTTCAGTTTGTCCATCCGTTTGAGGATGAAAAGTAGTAGAAAACAAAAATTTTGTGCCAAGTTTAGCCCAGAAAGTCTTCCAAAAGTAACTCAATAATTTAACATCGCGACCAGAAACAATAGTCCTAGGCATGCCATGCAACCTAGCGACTTCTCTAAAGAACAAATCCGCAATGTTTGAAGCATCATCGGTTTTATGACAAGCTGTAAAAAGTGTCATCTTAGAGAATCTATCCACAACAACAAAAATAGAATCCCTACCCTTCTTAGTCCTAGGCAACCCAAAATAAAATCCATACAAATGTCAATCCAAAATCTTTTTAAGAATAGCACGCAAAAGTGTTCTTAAAATTCTATTGACAACTTCAATTTGTCCATCCGTTTGAGGATGACAAGTAGTAGAAAACAACAATTTTTTGCCAAGTTTAGCACATAAAGTCTTCCAAAAGTAACTCAAGAATTTAACATCGCGATCAGAAGCAATAGTCCTAGTTAGGCCATGCAACCTAACGACTTCTCTAAAGAACAAATCTGCAATGTTTGAAGCATCATCGATTTTATGACAAGCTATAAAATGTGCCATCTTAGAGAATCTATCCACAACAACAAAAATAGAATCCCTCCCTATCTTAGTCCTAGGCAACCCAAAATAAAGTCCATAGAAATGTCAATCCAAGTTCTTTTTAATAATAGCACTTAAAAATGTTCCCAAAGTTCTATTGACAACTTCAGTTTGTCCATCCGTTTGAGGATGACAAGTAGTAGAAAACAACAATTTTGTGCCAAGTTTAGCCCATTAAGTCTTCCAAAAGTAACTCAATAATTTAACATCGCGAACAGAAACAATAGTCCTAGGCATGCCATGCAACCTAGCGACTTCTCTAAAGAACAAATCCGCAATGTTTGAAGCATCATCGGTTATATGACAAGCTATAAAATGTGCCATCTTAGAGAATCTATCCACAACAACAAAAATAGAATCCCTCCCCTTCTTATTCCTAGGCAACCCAAAATAAAGTCCATAGAAATGTCAATTTAAGTTCTTTTTAAGAATAGCATGCAAAAGTGTTCCTAAAGTTGTATTGACAACTTCAGTTTGTCCATCCGTTTGAGGATGACAAGTAGTAGAAAATAACAATTTTGTGCCAAGTTTAGCCCATAAAGTATTCCAAGTAACTCAAGAATTTAACATCGCGATCAAAAGCAATAGTTCTAGTTATGCCATGCAACCTAACGACTTCTCTAAAGAACAAATCCGCAATGTTTGAAGCATCATCGGTTTTATGACAAGCTATAAAATGTGCCATCTTAGAGAATCTATCCACAACAACGAAAATAGAATCCCTCCCTTTCTTAGTCCTAGGCAACCCCAAAATAAAGTCCATAGAAATGTCAATCCAAGTTCTTTTTAAGAATAGCACGCAAAATTGTTCCCAAAGTTCTATTGACAACTTCAGTTTGTCCTTCCGTTTGAGGATGACAAGTAGTAGAAAACAACAATTTTGTGCCAAGTTTAGCCCATAAAGTCTTCCAAAAGTCACTCAAGAATTTAACATCGAACCAGAAAAAATAGTCCTAGGCATGCCACGCAACCTAGCGACTTCTTTAAAGAACAAATCCGCAATGTTTGAAGCATCATCGGTTTTATGACAAGCTATAAAATGTGCCATCTTAGAGAATCTATCCACAACAACGAAAATAGAATCCCTCCCTTTCTTAGTCCTAGGCAACCCCAAAATAAAGTCCATAGAAATGTCAATCCAAGTTCTTTTTAAGAATAGCACGCAAAAATTTTCCCAAAATACTATTGACAACTTCAGTTTGTCCATCCGTTTGAGGATGACAAGTAGTAGAAAACAACAGTTTTGTGCCAAGTTTAGCCCATAAAGTATTACAAAAGTAACTCAAGAATTTAACATCGCGATCAAAAGCAATAAGTCCTAGTTATGTCATGCAACCTAACGACTTCTCTAAAGAACAAATCCGCATTGTTTGAAGCATCATCGGTTTTATGACAAGCTATAAAATGTGCCATCTTAGAGAATCTGTAATGCCTGGAAAATTAATCCCGTTAATCTGTAATTATTGATTTATAATTTGATATGATTACGAAAGGATTAATCTGGACACGAAATACAAGTACGTGTGAAAAGTGTGTGTTTATGTGCGAAGGATTCACGCACATGCGCGAGCCAAGGCGCGCACTTGCGCGGACCAGGCAGTAGGCTTCGCGCATATGCGCGGCGTGACTGCGCGCATATGCGCGAAGGAGGCAGTAGGGTGCCTCGAGATGAAATTCCCCTCGCGCACATGCGCCGATTGATGCGCGCATATGCGCGAGGCGATGGAAGCAGCACGCGCTGAGACACTAGTCTCGCGCATATGTGCGAAGACATGCGCGCATATGCGCGAGAAGATTTGGTCAAATTCTTGAGATGCCACGTATCATGTGCATGCGAGATATATATATAAATATATATACATATAGAATTTGCTCAGAGAAAAGAAGTGGAAGCCGAGGAAAGTTTCGTTCTTGTGGATTCGAAATTCTACCGTGCAATATCCGTCTGTCCAAATCATAATCCGACTTCGGTACGATAATCCTATCGACGTAGGCTACAACTTGACATAAGTTTTGCTACGTTTTGACATGTTTTGAAATTATGCTATTGTCAGAATTGAATAGGATTCAGATATGATGTTCTTGATATGTTAGACATCGTAGAATCGAAGTCAGATTAAGAAATAGACTGATTATGAAATTGTTATGATTTTCTGATTATAATCAGTTAATACCGGACAGATTTGGATTATGGATTGATCATAGATTGTATTGGATATGGGTTATAGATTGTAACTATTATCTGGTGAATTGGTATAGACGGGGATATTGGAATTGTACCGTTATACTGTTGATTTTGAATTAAATCCAGATTGATCAGATTATTATGGAATTGAATGGTATATTGACATGAGATTATTGATATTGTCAGTACCAGACAGATTGTGAGTTCAGGACTTCGACTGGGCCAGAAACCGACGAAAGAAAGGTATAAGTCAATGTGGTATTGGGAGATGGACTTGAGTCGGTTTGGACTTGGGTTTCCCTAAATCACATACTTTACTTTATTGCATTGATAATTGCATTGAATTGATGATATACTTGTTCTCTTGATTTTAGATGACAGGTAGTAGACGATTTATCTTGTGACAGAAGTGCCGGATAGTGGTGGTATCGCCCCGGCACATTGCACGATGTCTCAAGATAGGTTATTAAAGATAGAACTGCAGTCCATGACGGATAGGTCAGGACACCGGATGTTTGGTTATATCGAGTAATAGGAAATGGGAATTCGTCTATTACGGAATTCGATATAGGAATACCAGGATATTGGTTATATCGAGTAATAGGAATACGGTTCCTTCTATTACGGAATTCGATATAGGAATACCATATCTAGAAACCGGGATCCCTAGACTAGGATTGAGTCTAGTCTTAAATGATGTAGCTACGAGTATCGTTGATTCTTGTTTATGTTTCGGATTATGATACATATTCATGTTACCTGATTACATGCTTTATATTTGTTTATATGATTGCATGTTTCATTGATTTATACTGGGAGTATATTCTCACCGGTTTATCCGGCTGTTGTCTTGTCTGTATGTGTACATGACAACAGGTGGGACAGGATCAGGGTCCAGGAGATGAGGAGAGATCGTGATTAGAGTGGAGGCTCCGGACTTGGATTAGAGATAGGGTTGAACACTTGACATTAGTTGTTAAACCTTAGTTTATTTTGAATACATGCAGTACAGGACTTGTATTGTATTTTATACTGATATGTATATGAGTTTGATGTCACTACGTTCCGCATTTAAAAAAAAAAAATTTAGACCCTATTTTAATTGATTAATTAGTCCCAATTATGATTGAGAACTTGATTAGCGTCCGGGTCCCCACAACAGGTGGTATCAGAGCCATAGATCCTTGAGATTGAGATAGGAGATAGTGAGCGGGGTAGAATGTGTTTTCTTTCCTGCTTTTGATTGCTAGCATGATTCCTGTTTTAATATATGCTACCTGAATTATCTGTTATTGATATGGTATTGTTTATTATTGGAATGGATCAGCTGTAAGATGATCCGAGGAGGCTTGAAACAGGATTTTGTTGGAATTGCTAACCCTTTTGGTTATCAGATATGCCTCCGAGGAGAATGCCAGAACAGGGGAGTACCTAGAATCCTCCCATGGATGTGACACCTACAGCAATGGAGAAATTGCTGAAAAGGTTTCAGTCATTTCATCCACCGACTTTGAAAGGAACGGAGAACTCCGTGGAATGTGAAAGTTGGTTGGACGACATTGAATCACTGTTTGACTCTTTGGAGTATACTGAGGAAAAGAGGGCGAAACTGATAATACACCAGTTGCATGACGTTGCTAAACACTGGTGGATCACGACTAGAAGGGCATTGGAACAGAGAGGTACGGCCATTACCTGGAATGTGTTTAAGACTGAATTCTATCTACGGTTCTTTCCAGTTTCTTATAGGAAGGACAAGGGAGCCGAGTTTGCAAACCTGAAACAAGGCCAGTTGAACATTGAGGATTATGTGGCTAAGTTTTCTACTCTGCTCCGATTTGCCCCTCATGTGGCAGGAAGTGATGAGGCCGTAGCAGACCAGTTCATAAATGGCCTAAATCCTGAAATTTTTACTCTGGTGAATACTGGGAGGCCCAACAACTTCACCGATGCCCTAAACAGAGCCAAGGGAGCTGAGGCAGGCCTGATGAGGCAGAGAGAGGCTTCGTTTGTGCTTCCAGCACCGGGACAACAACCACCTCCTCGATTTGAAGGTGGCAGCAGCGGTAGTACCGGGAAGAAGGATTTCTTGAAGGCTAGAGGAAAGCAATTCAAGAAATCAGGGACTACCTCGTCCAGTTCGAGTGGCTCTAGACAGACCGGTCAGAGCCAGAGCTATGCAGGACCGTACTGTGGTACTTGTGGAGGGAGACATTCCACAGATCAGTGCTGAGGAGTAGTGGGCAGCTGTCGTATCTGTAGACAGCAGGGACACTTTGCCCGAGTGTGTCTACAGCGAGGCGCCCAGGGTTCACAGGCAGCTGAGTCATCTGGATCAGTGGCTCAGGCAGGTAGACGACCATCTGCCGTTCATTCCTTCCAGCCAGCACCGCCTACTCAGTCACAGCAGAGGCCAGGAGGTAGCCAGACATTGAGCCAGCCTCCGAGACAGCAGGCCCGAGTTTTTACTTTGACCGAGGAGCCGGCACAGGATGCCCCTGATGATGTAGTTGCAGGTAACTGTTTTATTTCTGGTTATCCTGCTTATGTACTGATTGATACTGGTGCATCACATACTTTTATGTCTGAGCAATTTGCTTTAATGCATTCATTGCCTGTTGAGTCCTTAGCTACTGTAGTATCTGTCACGTCTCCGTTAGGAACAGGTTTGATATCGGTGAAATCTGTGAAATCGTGTATACTGCAGTACGATGGGCATACGATTGAGTTAGACTGTATGGTGCTTGGTTTATCTGATTTTGATTGTATTGTCGGTATCGACATGTTGACCAAGTACCGGGCTACAGTCGATTGTTTCCACAAGATAGTTCGATTCAGACCTGAGATGGCTGAGGAGTGGAAATTTTATGGTAAGGGTTCTAGGGCTAGAATTCCTTTGATATCTGCAATAAATATGACTCGATTATTGCAGAAGGGAGCGGAGGGATTCCTGGTATATTCAGTTGACTTACTGAAAACGAGCCCATCATTGGCAGATTTGCCAGTGGTGTGTGAGTTTGCTGATGTCTTTCTAGATGAGATTCCTGGATTGCCTCCGATTCGAGAGATAGACTTCAGCATTGAGTTACTGCCAGGAACAGTTCCGATTTCTAGGGCTCCATACAGGATGGCACCGATCGAATTGAAAGAATTGAAAGAACAGTTGGAGGATTTACTGGCCAAGGGATATATCAGACCGAGTGTATCTCCTTGGGGTGCTCCAGTACTGTTCGTGAGGAAGAAAGATGGGTCGATGAGACTTTGTATCGACTACCGGCAACTGAACAAGGCAACGGTAAAGACTAAATATCCATCGCCTCGTATTGATGATCTGTTTGATCAGTTGCAAGGTTCATCTGTGTATTCCAAGATCGACTTGAGATCTGGATACCATCAACTGAGAGTCAGGGATTCTGATATCTCAAAGACAGCATTCAGAACCAGGTATAGACATTATGAATTTATTGTCATGCCATTTGGTTTGACGAATGCCCCGGCGGTATTTATGGGATTGATGAACCGCGTCTTTCTGAAATACTTGGATGATTTTGTTATCATATTCATTGATGATATATTGATTTATTCAAAGAATATGATTGAGCATGCTAATCATCTGAGGACTGTGTTGAGAATTTTGAGGGCAGAGAAACTGTATGTTAAATTGTCGAAATGCGAGTTTTGGCTGAAACAGGTTGTGTTTTTGGGTCACATTATATCGGGAGACGGTATATCAGTTGATCCCAGTAAGGTTGAGGCAGTGATTTCTTGGGCGAGACCTACATCTGTGCCGGAAATTCGCAGTTTTATGGGTTTGGCAGGATATTATCGTCGATTTATTAAAGATTTTTCGAGTATTGCCAAACCGATTACGCAGTTGACTCAGAAGAATGCTCCGTTTAATTGGTCTGAGGAATGTGAGACCAGTTTTCTTGAGTTAAAGAAGAGATTGACCAGTGCGCCTGCGTTGACGATTCCTTCAGGTACTGGTAATTTTGTGGTTTATTGTGATGCATCTCATAGAGGACTGGGATGTATACTGATGCAGCGAGGGCATGTCATTGCCTATGCCTCGAGACAATTGAAACCACATGAGACCCGTTACCCAATTCATGATCTTGAATTGGCAGCCATAGTCTTTGCATTGAAAATATGACGACATTACCTCTACGGTGAGAAATTTGAAATATATTCTGATCACAAGAGCTTGAAATATCTGTTTTCGCAATCAGAGCTGAATATGAGACAGCGGAGATGGCTGGATTTACTGAAAGACTTTGATTGTGAAATCAAATATTATCCAAGGAAATCCAATGCAGCAGCAGATGCGCTGAGTCGAAAGGTATGTGCACTATCCTTATCGACGATTGGTGTATCGAATTTGATTGAAGACTGCTGTTTGTCTGGATTAATATTTGAGACAAATCGTCAGCCTCTGAGATTGTGTGCTGTTCGGGCTGAACCTGAGCTGCTTTTGGAAATTAAAACAACTCAGAAAATTGATCAGAATGTACAGAATTCGATTGCGATGGTCAGAGCTGGACATCGATCGAAATATCAGGTTCGTGATAATGTCTTGTATGTGAATAATCGTATTGTTGTGCCAAATGTTTCAGAATTGAGACAGCGAATACTGACAGAAGCGCACAACAGTCGTTTTAGCATTCATCCTGGTGGTAGGAAAATGTATAATGATTTAAAGACACAGTATTGGTGGAAACAAATGAAATCTGATGTGACTGAATTTGTAGCCAAGTGTCTGAATTGCCAACAGGTGAAGGCTGAAAGAAAGAAACCAGGAGGATTATTACAGAATTTGTCCATTCCTGAATGGAAATGGGATCACATTTCCATGGATTTTGTGACACAGTTACCGAGATCCTCCCGAGGTTGTGATGCGATTTGGGTCGTGATTGATCGATTGACCAAATCTGCATGTTTTATTCCATACAAGATGACGTACCGATATGATCAGATGGCTGAGATTTATGTCAAGGAAGTGGTAAGATTGCACGGAGTGCCGAAGTCGATTGTTTCAGACCGTGACCCTTGGTTTACATCGCACTTCTGGCAGAGTCTGCAGCAAGCTCTTGGTACGAAGTTACATCTTAGTACCGCATATCATCCACAGACTGATGGACAGTCAGAGCGTACGATTCAGACATTGGAAGATATGCTGAGAGCTGTAGTACTTGATTTTAGCACTGGTTGGCAGGATGCATTGCCACTTTGTGAATTTTCGTACAACAATAGCTATCAAACGAGTATTGAGATGGCACCATTTGAAGCGTTGTACGGAAAGAAATGTCGATCCCCTCTTTACTGGGATGATATCTCTGAAGTTCCTGAGACTGGACCGGATATGATCAGAGATATGACTGAGAAAGTAAAGCTGATTCAGAAGAAAATGAAGGCAGCTCAGGACAGACAAGCCAAATATGCCAACCTCAGACGACGACCGTTGGTATTAGAGGCTGGAGACCGAGTGTTCCTGAAAATTTCACCTTTCAGAGGAGTTGTCAGATTTGGCAAGAAAGGGAAGTTGTCTCCACGATACGTCGGTCCATATGAAATTCTAGAAAAGATAGGAGATCGTGCCTATCGACTAGCATTGCCGCCTTCATTATCTGGAATACATGATGTTTTTCATGTATCGATAATGCGGAAATATCTCCCTGATGATTCACACGTGATTCAACCAGACGAGGCAGAACTTGATGAAAATCTGAGTTATATTGAAAAGCCGATCCGGATTATCGATCGTAAAGAAAAACAACTCAGAACAAAGATGATTCCTTTGGTGAAAGTTCAATGGACTCGTCATGGCACTGAAGAAGCTACATGGGAGACTGAATCTGATATGAGACAGGAATTCCCAGCATTATTTCACTGATGGAAATATGTACTAGTTTGTGATTACATTCCTTCTTAATGATATGATTTGATTATCGATGATTTCGAGGACGAAATCGTATCTTAGAGGGGGAGAAATGTAATGCCTGGAAAATTAATCCCGTTAATCTGTAATTATTGATTTATAATTTGATATGATTACGAAAGGATTAATCTGGACACGAAATACAAGTACGTGTGAAAAGTGTGTGTTTATGTGCGAAGGATTCACGCACATGCGCGAGCCAAGGCGCGCACTTGCGCGGACCAGGCATTAGGCTTCGCGCATATGCGCTGCGTGACTGCGCGCATATGCGCGAAGGAGGCAGTAGGGTGCCTCGAGATGAAATTCCCCTCGCGCACATGCGCCGATTGATGCGTGCATATGCGCGAGGCGATGGAAGCAGCACGCGCTGAGACACTAGTCTCGCGCATATGCGCGAAGACATGCGCGCATATGCGCGAGAAGATTTGGGCAAATTCTTGAGATGCCACGTATCATGTGCATGCGAGATATATATATAAATATATATACATATAGAATTTGCTCAGAGAAAAGAAGTGGAAGCCGAGGAAAGTTTCGTTCTTGTGGATTCGAAATTCTACCGTGCAATATCCGTCTGTCCAAATCATAATCCGACTTCGGTACGATAATCCTATCGACGTAGGCTACAACTTGACATAAGTTTTGCTACGTTTTGACATGTTTTGAAATTATGCTATTGACAAAAGTAACTCAAGAATTTAACATCGCGATCAAAAGCAATAGTCCTAGTCAGGCCACGCAACCTAACGACTTCTCTAAAGAACAAATCTGCAATGTTTGAAGCATCATCGGTTTTATGACAAGCTATAAAATGTGACATCTTAGAGAATCTATCCACAACAACGAAGAATAGAATCTCTCCCTTTCTTAGTCCTAGGCAACCCCAAAATAAAGTCCATAGAAATGTCAATCCAAGTTCTTTTTAAGAATAGCACGCAAAAGTGTTCCCAAAGTACTATTGACAACTTCAGTTTGTCCATCCGTTTGAGGATGACAAGTAGTAGAAAACAACAGTTTTGTGCCAAGTTTAGCCCATAAAGTATTCCAAAAGTAACTCAAGAATTTAACATCGCGATCAAAAGCAATAGTCCTAGTCATGCCATGCAACCTAACGACTTCTCTAAAGAACAAATCCGCAATGTTTGAAGCATCATCGGTTTTATGACAAGCTATAAAATGTGCCATCTTAGAGAATCTATCCACAACAACGAAAATAGAATCCCTCCCTTTCTTAGCCCTAGGCAACCCCAAAATAAAGTCCATAGAAATGTCAATCCAAGTTCTTTTTAAGAATAGCACGCAAAAGTTTTCCCAAAGTACTATTGACAACTTCAGTTTGTCCATCCGTTTGAGGATGACAAGTAGTAGAAAACAACAGTTTTGTGCCAAGTTTAGCCCATAAAGTATTACAAAAGTAACTCAAGAATTTAACATCGCGATCAAAAGCAATAGTCCTAGTTATGTCATGCAACCTAACGACTTCTCTAAAGAACAAATCCGCAATGTTTGAAGCATCATCGGTTTTATGACAAGCTATAAAATGTGCCATCTTAGAGAATCTATCCACAACAACGAAAATAGAATCCTCTCCTTTCTTAGCCCTAGGCAACCCCAAAATAAAGTCCATAGAAATGTCAATCCAAGTTCTTTTTAAGAATAGCACGCAAAAGTGTTCCCGAAGTACTATTGACAACTTCAGTTTGTCCATCCGTTTGAGGATGACAAGTAGTAGAAAACAACAGTTTTGTGCCAAGTTTAGCCCATAAAGTATTCCAAAAGTAACTCAAGAATTTAACATCGCGATCAAAAGCAATAGTCCTAGTCATGCCATGCAACCTAACGACTTCTCTAAAGAACAAATCCGCAATGTTTGATATGACAAGCTATAAAATGGGCCATCTTAGAGAATCTATCCACAACAACGAAAATAGAATCCCTCCCCTTCTTAGTCCTAGGCAACCCAAAATAAAGTCCATAGAAATGTCAATCCAAGTTCTTTTTAAGAATAGCACGCAAAAGTGTTCCAAAAGTTATATTGACAACTTCAGTTTGTCCATCCGTTTGAGGAGGACAAGTAGTAGAAAACAAAATTTTGTGCCAAGTTTAGCACATAAAGTCTTCCAAAAGTAACTCAAGAATTTAACATCGCGATCAGAAGCAATAGTCCTAATCATGCCATGCAACCTAACGACTTCTCTAAAGAACAAATCCGCAATGTTTGAAGCATCATCGGTTTTATGACAAGCTATAAAATGTGCCATCTTAGAGAATCTATCCACAACAACGAAAATAGAATCCCTCCCTTTCTTAGTCCTAGGCAACCCCAAAATAAAGTCCATAGAAATGTCAATCCAAGTTCTTTTTAAGAATAGCACGCAAAAGTGTTCCCAAAGTACTATTGACAACTTCAGTTTGTCCATCCGTTTGAGGATGACAAGTAGTAGAAAACAACAGTTTTGTGCCAAGTTTAGCCCATAAAGTATTCCAAAAGTAACTCAAGAATTTAACATCGCGATCAAAAGCAATAGTCCTAGTCATGCCATGCAACCTAACGACTTCTCTAAAGAACAAATCCGCAATGTTTGAAGCATCATCGGTTTTATGACAAGCTATAAAATGTGCCATCTTAGAGAATCTATCCACAACAACGAAAATAGAATCCCTCCCTTTCTTAGCCCTAGGCAACCCCAAAATAAAGTCCATAGAAATGTCAATCCAAGTTCTTTTAAGAATAGCACGCAAAAGTGTTCCCAAAGTACTATTGACAACTTCAGTTTGTCCATCCGTTTGAGGATGACAAGTAGTAGAAAACAACAGTTTTGTGCCAAGTTTAGCCCATAAAGTATTCCAAAAGTAACTCAAGAATTTAACATCGCGATCAAAAGCAATAGTCCTATTATGTCAGGCCACGCAACCTAACGACTTCTCTAAAGAACAAATCCGCAATGTTTGAAGCATCATCGGTTTTATGACAAGCTATAAAATGTGCCATCTTAGAGAATCTATCCACAACAACGAAGAATAGAATCTCTCCCTTTCTTAGTCCTAGGCAACCCCAAAATAAAGTCCATAGAAATGTCAATCCAAGTTCTTTTTAAGAATAGCACGCAAAAGTGTTCCAAAAGTACTATTGACAACTTCAGTTTGTCCATCCGTTTGAGGATGACAAGTAGTAGAAAACAACAGTTTTGTGCCAAGTTTAGCCCATAAAGTATTCCAAAAGTAACTCAAGAATTTAACATCGCGATCAAAAGCAATAGTCCTAGTCATGCCATGCAACCTAACGACTTCTCTAAAGAACAAATCCGCAATGTTTGAAGCATCATCGGTTTTATGACAAGCTATAAAATGTGCCATCTTAGAGAATCTATCCACAACAACGAAAATAGAATCCCTCCCTTTCTTAGTCCTAGGCAACCCCAAAATAAAGTCCATAGAAATGTCAATCCAAGTTCTTTTTAAGAATAGCACGCAAAAGTTTTCCCAAAGTACTATTGACAACTTCAGTTTGTCCATCCGTTTGAGGATGACAAGTAGTAGAAAACAACAGTTTTGTGCCAAGTTTAGCCCATAAAGTATTACAAAAGTAACTCAAGAATTTAACATCGCGATCAAAAGCAATAGTCCTAGTTATGTCATGCAACCTAACGACTTCTCTAAAGAACAAATCCGCAATGTTTGAAGCATCATCGGTTTTATGACAAGCTATAAAATGTGCCATCTTAGAGAATCTATCCACAACAACGAAAATAGAATCCCTCCCTTTCTTAGCCCTAGGCAACCCCAAAATAAAGTCCATAGAAATGTCAATCCAAGTTCTTTTTAAGAATAGCACGCAAAAGTGTTCCCAAAGTACTATTGACAACTTCAGTTTGTCCATCCGTTTGAGGATGACAAGTAGTAGAAAACAACAGTTTTGTGCCAAGTTTAGCCCATAAAGTATTCCAAAAGTAACTCAAGAATTTAACATCGCGATCAAAAGCAATAGTCCTAGTTATGTCATGCAACCTAACGACTTCTCTAAAGAACAAATCCGCAATGTTTGAAGCATCATCGGTTTTATGACAAGCTATAAAATGTGCCATCTTAGAGAATCTATCCACAACAACGAAAATAGAATCCCTCCCTTTCTTAGTCCTAGGCAACCCCAAAATAAAGTCCATAGAAATGTCAATCCAAGTTCTTTTTAAGAATAGCACGCAAAAGTGTTCCCAAAGTACTATTGACAACTTCAGTTTGTCCATCCGTTTGAGGATGACAAGTAGTAGAAAACAACAGTTTTGTGCCAAGTTTAGCCCATAAAGTATTCCAAAAGTAACTCAAGAATTTAACATCGCGATCAAAAGCAATAGTCCTAGTCATGTCATGCAACCTAACGACTTCTCTAAAGAACAAATCCGCAATGTTTGAAGCATCATCGGTTTTATGACAAGCTATAAAATGTGCCATCTTAGAGAATCTATCCACAACAACGAAAATAGAATCCCTCCCTTTCTTAGTCCTAGGCAACCCCAAAATAAAGTCCATAGAAATGTCAATCCAAGTTCTTTTTAAGAATAGCACGCAAAAGTGTTCCCAAAGTACTATTGACAACTTCAGTTTGTCCATCCGTTTGAGGATGACAAGTAGTAGAAAACAACAGTTTTGTGCCAAGTTTAGCCCATAAAGTATTCCAAAAGTAACTCAAGAATTTAACATCGCGATCAAAAGCAATAGTCCTAGTTATGTCATGCAACCTAACGACTTCTCTAAAGAACAAATCCGCAATGTTTGAAGCATCATCGGTTTTATGACAAGCTATAAAATGTGCCATCTTAGAGAATCTATCCACAACAACGAAAATAGAATCCCTCCCTTTCTTAGCCCTAGGCAACCCCAAAATAAAGTCCATAGAAATGTCAATCCAAGTTCTTTTTAAGAATAGCACGCAAAAGTGTTCCCAAAGTACTATTGACAACTTCAGTTTGTCCATCCGTTTGAGGATGACAAGTAGTAGAAAACAACAGTTTTGTGCCAAGTTTAGCCCATAAAGTATTCCAAAAGTAACTCAAGAATTTAACATCGCGATCAAAAGCAATAGTCCTAGTTATGTCATGCAACCTAACGACTTCTCTAAAGAACAAATCCGCAATGTTTGAAGCATCATCGGTTTTATGACAAGCTATAAAATGTGCCATCTTAGAGAATCTATCCACAACAACGAAAATAGAATCCCTCCCTTTCTTAGTCCTAGGCAACCCCAAAATAAAGTCCATAGAAATGTCAATCCAAGTTCTTTTTAAGAATAGCACGCAAAAGTGTTCCCAAAGTACTATTGACAACTTCAGTTTGTCCATCCGTTTGAGGATGACAAGTAGTAGAAAACAACAGTTTTGTGCCAAGTTTAGCCCATAAAGTATTCCAAAAGTAACTCAAGAATTTAACATCGCGATCAAAAGCAATAGTCCTAGTCATGTCATGCAACCTAACGACTTCTCTAAAGAACAAATCCGCAATGTTTGAAGCATCATCGGTTTTATGACAAGCTATAAAATGTGCCATCTTAGAGAATCTATCCACAACAACGAAAATAGAATCCCTCCCTTTCTTAGTCCTAGGCAACCCCAAAATAAAGTCCATAGAAATGTCAATCCAAGTTCTTTTTAAGAATAGCACGCAAAAGTGTTCCCAAAGTACTATTGACAACTTCAGTTTGTCCATCCGTTTGAGGATGACAAGTAGTAGAAAACAACAGTTTTGTGCCAAGTTTAGCCCATAAAGTATTCCAAAAGTAACTCAAGAATTTAACATCGCGATCAAAAGCAATAGTCCTAGTTATGTCATGCAACCTAACGACTTCTCTAAAGAACAAATCCGCAATGTTTGAAGCATCATCGGTTTTATGACAAGCTATAAAATGTGCCATCTTAGAGAATCTATCCACAACAACGAAAATAGAATCCCTCCCTTTCTTAGCCCTAGGCAACCCCAAAATAAAGTCCATAGAAATGTCAATCCAAGTTCTTTTTAAGAATAGCACGCAAAAGTGTTCCCAAAGTACTATTGACAACTTCAGTTTGTCCATCCGTTTGAGGATGACAAGTAGTAGAAAACAACAGTTTTGTGCCAAGTTTAGCCCATAAAGTATTCCAAAAGTAACTCAAGAATTTAACATCGCGATCAAAAGCAATAGTCCTAGTCATGCCATGCAACCTAACGACTTCTCTAAAGAACAAATCCGCAATGTTTGATATGACAAGCTATAAAATGGGCCATCTTAGAGAATCTATCCACAACAACGAAAATAGAATCCCTCCCCTTCTTAGTCCTAGGCAACCCAAAATAAAGTCCATAGAAATGTCAATCCAAGTTCTTTTTAAGAATAGCACGCAAAAGTGTTCCAAAAGTTATATTGACAACTTCAGTTTGTCCATCCGTTTGAGGAGGACAAGTAGTAGAAAACAAAAATTTTGTGCCAAGTTTAGCACATAATGTAGTGACCCGTTCCAGAATCACCTACTAATCAAAAACTAAGCATGCAATTAACCTAATTAAAAACAATCAGAGATAACAGCGGAAAATACCAACAAATGATAGTTATACAACCCAATCGAAATAGAATAACTCAAAATAAAATACCCAATACAACCATATCGAATCAAAACAATACCGATAAACTAAACCAACCAGCTACTCAACGTCCTCCTCCTGCTCCTCCTGAGCTGTCCAACCTGAGGCCTGCCCCGTGTGAATGGGGTGTCCAAGATAAACAAAACCGAGGACGTGAGCGATAAGAACGCCCAGTACAAAAGTATGAGTATACAAACCTATATGAAATGCACATGCTATGATATGATACCAGGGTAGTCAAGAAACAGGAGTCACAAAAGGATCTCAACAATGCTCAGTCTAGAGGCGCCAAGTGGATAGTGCCGCGCGGTACACCTCTGGGTCACTGCATCCACTACAAGACAGACGTGGACCTAAAATGTCCCGGACCACCGAAGCCCTCCCGACCCGTCGGCCACTGTGTACTCTCGGTGTCCATGCGTCCACAAGACAGGGCTGAGCGGCCCCAAGATATAGCTTATCTCGAAAGAGATACAGCTCAACAGTAAAGGCTATCTCGAAGGAGATACGGCTCAACATGAAATGCAACGTGCAGTAATAAACGTGACATAATAGCATGCATCATATGACATATATCAATGCACCACATAATCATGCAACACATATAAGAATGTATACTCAACCAGGATATCTCGGATAGTACTTTCGTACCTCTATCACAGCAAGCCTATCCTTACGCAACACCGCTAATCAGTTCTAGAACAAGCCTACGCATCAAAAGCATACCCAATGAACAATACTACCATGCTATACTAGCAAAACCAGTACTACCAAAGGTTTAGGGTTTACCTTCGTCCGTCGACAGCCCTTTGATGTCGATTGCCTAGAAACTCAGGCGCCGCTACGCTACTACTCCTGGCAGCTCTTGGCTATCGCTCGACCAACAAACTAACCCTAGAAACCTTCCAAACTCTCCAAAATGAGAGAAAACTCCAATAAATTGGCAAGTCAAAAATGAGAAATCCGAGCACTATTTATAGGCCATGTTCGGATCCTCCGAACAACACTTCGGAACGTCCGAACGCTCGTGTCCAATGGCTCTTGACAGGCTCATGATCGGATCCTCGATCATTACACTTCGGACCGTCCGAAACATGCCCGTTTCCAGCTTCTCTGGTACACCTTCATGATCGGATCCACTTGAACCCACTTGCGGACCTTCCGAACTCTTCGGTGCTTCCAAAACCATCTTCGGTCGTCCGATATGACTCGGTCAAAATTACCACATTAAACCTCTTAATCACCATTATCCGTTTATTACCCAATTTGGAATTCGGGCTACTACACATAAGTCTTCCAAAAGTAACTCAAAAATTTAACATCGCGATCAAAGCAATAGTCCTAAGTCATGGCCATGCAACCTAACGACTTCTCTAAGAACAAATCCGCAATGTTTGAAGCATCATCGGTTTTATGACAAGCTATAAAATGTGCCTCTTAGAGAATCTATCCACAACAACGAAAATAGAATCCCTCCCTTTCTTAGTCCTAGGCAACACCAAATAAAGTCCATAGAAATGTCAATCCAAGTTTTTTTTAAGAATATCACGCAAAAGTGTTCCCAAAGTTACTATTGACAACTTCAGTTTGTCCATCCGTTTGAGGATGACAAGTAGTAGAAAACAACAGTTTTGTGCCAAGTTTAGCCCATAAAGTATTCCAAAAGTAACTCAAGAATTTAACATCGCGATCAAAAGCAATAGTCCTAGTTATGTCATGCAACCTAACGACTTCTCTAAAGAACAAATCCGCAATGTTTGAAGCATCATCGGTTTTATGACAAGCTATAAAATGTGCCATCTTAGAGAATCTATCCACAACAACGAAAATAGAATCCCTCCCTTTCTTAGCCCTAGGCAACCCCAAAATAAAGTCCATAGAAATGTCAATCCAAGTTCTTTTTAAGAATAGCACGCAAAAGTGTTCCCAAAGTACTATTGACAACTTCAGTTTGTCCATCCGTTTGAGGATGACAAGTAGTAGAAAACAACAGTTTTGTGCCAAGTTTAGCCCATAAAGTATTCCAAAAGTAACTCAAGAATTTAACATCGCGATCAAAAGCAATAGTCCTAGTTATGTCCATGCAACCTAACGACTTCTCTAAAGAACAAATCCGCAATGTTTGAAGCATCATCGGTTTTATGACAAGCTATAAAATGTGCCATCTTAGAGAATCTATCCACAACAACGAAAATAGAATCCCTCCCTTTCTTAGTCCTAGGCAACCCCAAAATAAAGTCCATAGAAATGTCAATCCAAGTTCTTTTTAAGAATAGCACGCAAAAGTGTTCCCAAAGTACTATTGACAACTTCAGTTTGTCCATCCGTTTGAGGATGACAAGTAGTAGAAAACAACAGTTTTGTGCCAAGTTTAGCCCATAAAGTATTCCAAAAGTAACTCAAGAATTTAACATCGCGATCAAAAGCAATAGTCCTAGTTATGTCATGCAACCTAACGACTTCTCTAAAGAACAAATCCGCAATGTTTGAAGCATCATCGGTTTTATGACAAGCTATAAAATGTGCCATCTTAGAGAATCTATCCACAACAACGAAAATAGAATCCCTCCCTTTCTTAGTCCTAGGCAACCCCAAAATAAAGTCCATAGAAATGTCAATCCAAGTTCTTTTTAAGAATAGCACGCAAAAGTGTTCCCAAAGTACTATTGACAACTTCAGTTTGTCCATCCGTTTGAGGATGACAAGTAGTAGAAAACAACAGTTTTGTGCCAAGTTTAGCCCATAAAGTATTCCAAAAGTAACTCAAGAATTTAACATCGCGATCAAAAGCAATAGTCCTAGTTATGTCATGCAACCTAACGACTTCTCTAAAGAACAAATCCGCAATGTTTGAAGCATCATCGGTTTTATGACAAGCTATAAAATGTGCCATCTTAGAGAATCTATCCACAACAACGAAAATAGAATCCCTCCCTTTCTTAGCCCTAGGCAACCCCAAAATAAAGTCCATAGAAATGTCAATCCAAGTTCTTTTTAAGAATAGCACGCAAAAGTGTTCCCAAAGTACTATTGACAACTTCAGTTTGTCCATCCGTTTGAGGATGACAAGTAGTAGAAAACAACAGTTTTGTGCCAAGTTTAGCCCATAAAGTATTCCAAAAGTAACTCAAGAATTTAACATCGCGATCAAAAGCAATAGTCCTAGTTATGTCATGCAACCTAACGACTTCTCTAAAGAACAAATCCGCAATGTTTGAAGCATCATCGGTTTTATGACAAGCTATAAAATGTGCCATCTTAGAGAATCTATCCACAACAACGAAAATAGAATCCCTCCCTTTCTTAGCCCTAGGCAACCCCAAAATAAAGTCCATAGAAATGTCAATCCAAGTTCTTTTTAAGAATAGCACGCAAAAGTGTTCCCAAAGTACTATTGACAACTTCAGTTTGTCCATCCGTTTGAGGATGACAAGTAGTAGAAAACAACAGTTTTGTGCCAAGTTTAGCCCATAAAGTATTCCAAAAGTAACTCAAGAATTTAACATCGCGATCAAAAGCAATAGTCCTAGTTATGTCATGCAACCTAACGACTTCTCTAAAGAACAAATCCGCAATGTTTGAAGCATCATCGGTTTTATGACAAGCTATAAAATGTGCCATCTTAGAGAATCTATCCACAACAACGAAAATAGAATCCCTCCCTTTCTTAGTCCCTAGGCAACCCCAAAATAAAGTCCATAGAAATGTCAATCCAAGTTCTTTTTAAGAATAGCACGCAAAAGTGTTCCCAAAGTACTATTGACAACTTCAGTTTGTCCATCCGTTTGAGGATGACAAGTAGTAGAAAACAACAGTTTTGTGCCAAGTTTAGCCCATAAAGTATTCCAAAAGTAACTCAAGAATTTAACATCGCGATCAAAAGCAATAGTCCTAGTTATGTCATGCAACCTAACGACTTCTCTAAAGAACAAATCCGCAATGTTTGAAGCATCATCGGTTTTATGACAAGCTATAAAATGTGCCATCTTAGAGAATCTATCCACAACAACGAAAATAGAATCCCTCCCTTTCTTAGTCCTAGGCAACCCCAAAATAAAGTCCATAGAAATGTCAATCCAAGTTCTTTTTAAGAATAGCACGCAAAAGTGTTCCCAAAGTACTATTGACAACTTCAGTTTGTCCATCCGTTTGAGGATGACAAGTAGTAGAAAACAACAGTTTTGTGCCAAGTTTAGCCCATAAAGTATTCCAAAAGTAACTCAAGAATTTAACATCGCGATCAAAAGCAATAGTCCTAGTTATGTCATGCAACCTAACGACTTCTCTAAAGAACAAATCCGCAATGTTTGAAGCATCATCGGTTTTATGACAAGCTATAAAATGTGCATCTTAGAGAATCTATCCACAACAACGAAAAATAGAATCTCTCCCTTTCTTAGGTCCTAGGCCAACCCAAAAAAAGTC